>NC_083592.1:22300460-22335460 GCF_027579695.1 Neoarius graeffei | reverse complement strand
GTGGATGTTTTTGAGGACGTGTGTGTTTGGACGGACGTGTTTGTACGGACCTGTGCGTGTGGACGTGTTTGTGTGTACGTGTGTGTGTGTGTGTGTGTGTGTGTGTGTGTGTGTATATGTGTTTGTGTATCCGTCTGTACGTGTGTGTGTGTACACGTTTGTACGCGTGTGTATACGTGTGTGTGTGTGCGTGTGTGGACGTGTGTGTGGACGTGTGTGCGCGCGTGCGTGAGTGTGTGAGTACGTGTGCATGTACACATGTGTGTGCATGTACATGTGAGTGTTTGTGTACACGTGTGCGTGTGGGTGTACGTGTGGACATGTGTTTGTGTGTGGACTTGTGTATGTGGATGTTTGTGTGTGTGTACATGTGTGTATACGTGTGTGTGTGTACGTGTGCCTGTACTGGTGCGTGTTTGTGGATGTGTGTGTGTGTGTGTGTAGGTCTGTGCTTGTGGACATTGTGTGTGTGCGCGCGCGCACGCATGTGGACGTGTGTGTGTGTTTATGTGCGTGTGTGTTTGTGTGGATGTGTGTGTCTGTTTGTGTGTGTGTATGTGTGTGTGGAAGTGTGTGTGTATGGACATGTGGGTGTGTGTGCGTGCTTGTGCGTGTGGATGTGTGTGCGCGTGCGTGCGTGTGTGTGTACGTGTACATGTGTGTGTGTGTGTGTGTGGACGTGTGTGCGCGCGCATGAGGACGTGTGTGTGTGTGTGTGTGTGGACGTGTGTGTTGTGTGTGGATGTGTGTGCACGCGCATGTGGACGTGTGTGTGACTGCGTGTGGACGTGTGTGTTGTGTGTGTGTGTTGTGTATGTGTGTGTGTGTGTGGACGTGTGTGTTGTGTGTGTGTGTGTGTGGACGTGTGTGTATGTGTGTGCGTGCGTGCGTGCATGTGTGTGTTTGCATGTGTGTGTGTATTTGGACATGTGTGAGCACGCGTGTGTGTGTGTGTGGACGGAATCAAATCAAATCAAGTTTATTTGTATTGCGCTTTTAACAATAAACATTGTCGCAAAGCAGCTTTACAGAATTTGAACGACTTAAAACATGAGCTAATTTTATCCCTAATCTATCCCCAATGAGCAAGCCTGTGGCGACGGTGGCAAGGAAAAACTCCCTCAGACGACATGAGGAAGAAACCTCAAGAGGAACCAGACTCAAAAGGGAACCCATCCTCATTTGGGCAACAACAGACAGCCTGACTATAATATTAACAGTTTTAACAGGTATAACCCTCAACTGTCCTCATGGGGCCGTCCTTCACAGGAGCGGTGCGATAAAACCCCGACCAGACACAGGGCACCAGGATGGATCAAGCAGGTCCGAGGGGCAGAAGAGGCCAGCATCTCAATCCCAGGATCAACATGTAACTTAGAGGGACAGCTTGGGGGGGGGGGGGGGGAGAGAGAAAGAAAACACAGGTTGTTAGGTATGCCCTAAAAATGACAAGTATTAAATCTGTGTGGTAGGCTCGCAGAGACGAGAGTCTTTACATCAGGCATAACACACAACAATGGCATGTTAATATGGTAAAAAATATATCATGACCTGCTCTGGCTGGATGCTTGATTGGGTGATGGGAGCACACTCCTCAGCAATGATGAGATGCAGATGGGACCCTTAGGGCTGGCCAAGACAATTCAGTTACATTTCACTGGGTCTGGGACATGCGACAGAATGTCTGACGGCCGATTCCCTGCAGGCTACGATAGCTAGTCGAGGTCTCCACCCTCTCCACCAAAAGATTTCCTGTTGACTCCATGTAACTCAGAGGGACAGATTTGGGGTGGGGGGGAGGGAAAGAAAACACAGGTTGTTAGGTATGCCCAATGTCACCTGAATAAGTAGGAGCAGTATACATATTGCACTGAGTACAAGCAGGGACTCCGGCAACTAACTATGACAGCATAAGTAAAAGGAGAGAGCCAGAAGGTAACACAGGCATGAGGGAGCCCCGGGACATAAAGCAGCCAGCCACTACAGTGGGGAAAACAAGTATTTGATCCCTTGCTGATTTTGTTGGTTTACCCACTAAGAAAGACTTGATCAGTCTGTAATTTTGATGGTAGGTGTATTCTAACATGTGGAGACAGAATATCAAAAAGAAAATCCAGAAAATAACTTTTAAATATCTATATTAATTTATTTGTATTTTATTGAGAAAAAGAAGTATTTGATCCCCTAGTAACCATCAAGAGTTCTTGTTAATACAGACAAGTTAGACTCTCCAAATTACCTTGTCACCTAAATTGAAGACACCTGATATCACTTGTATAAAAGCCACCTGGCCACAGAATCAATCAGTTTGTCAGACTCCAAACTCTCCAACATGGGAAAGACTAAAGAGCTTTCTGTGGATTTAAGGGAGAAGATTGTAGACCTGCACAAGACCGGTATGGGCTACAAAACCATTAGCAAGAAGCTGGGCGTTAAGGTGACAACTGTTGGTGCAATTGTGCGCAAGTACAAGACTCACAACATGATCATCAATCGACCTAGGTCTGGGGCTCCAAACAAGATCTCACCTCGTGGGGTTTCCAGGATCATGAGAACGGTGAGAAATAGACCTAATACAACACGGGCAGAGTTAGTGGATGATCTTAAAGCAGCTGGGATCACAGTCACCAAGCAAACAGTTGGTAACACTTTACACCGCAATGGTCTAACATCTTGCAGTGCTCGCAAAGTACCCCTGCTTAAGAAAGCACATGTGCAGGCCCCCCTGAACTTTGCCAATGAACATCTGAATGACTTGGAGAGTGACTGGGAGAAGGTGTTATGGTCAGATGAGACCAAAATTGAGCTCTTTGGCATCGATTCAACCCGTCATGTCTGGAGGGAGAGACATGCTGCTTATGACCCCAAGAACACCATCCCCACTGTCAAGCATGGAGGTGGTAACATTATGCTTTGGGGGTGTTTTTCTGCACAGGGCACAGGGCTACTTCACTGTATCAATGGGAGGATGGACGGAGCCATGTACCGTAAAATCCTAAGTGAAAACCTCCTTCCCTCTGCCAGGAAGCTTAAAATGGGTCGTGGATGGGTCTTCCAGCAGGATAATGACCCAAAGCATACAGCCAAGGCAACCAAGGAATGGCTGAAGAAGAAACATATCAAGGTCATGGAGTGGCCCAGCCAGTCTCCGGACCTGAATCCTATAGAAAATCTATGGAGAGAGCTGAAGCTCAGAGTTGCCAAGCGACAGCCACGGAATCTTGATGATTTAGAGGTCATTTGCAAAGAAGAGTGGACCAAAATTCCTCCTAATATGTGCAGAAACCTGGTCATCAACTACAAAAAACGTCTGACCTCTGTGCTTGCTAATAAGGGGTTTGCCACAAAGTACTAAGTCCTTTTGGCAAGAGGGTTCAAATACTTATTTTCCTCAATAAAATGCAAATAAATTAACACAAATTCTTTAAAGTCAATTTCTTGATTTTCTTTGTGATATTCTGTCTCAGCATGTTAGACTACACCTACCATTAATATTACAGACTGATCGAGTCTTTATTAGTGGCCAAACCAACAAAACCAGCAAGGGATCAAATACTTGTTTTCCCCACTGTACACCGTCAACAAACTCGAGTGAGCAAGCGAGTGGGGACTGACAGCATCCATACATCCCAGTTTACCAAAACACTCTATGTCTGAGGACCCTCCAGATCTACTCCTTTACCTCATAAACACCATTAATAAAAGGCTTGACTAAACAGATATGTTTTCAGCCTAGACTTAAATGCTGAGACTGTGTCTGATTCCCGAACATTACTTGGAAGGCTGTTCCATAACTGTGGGGCTTTGTAAGAAAAGGCTCTGCCTCCTGATGTAGCCTTCACTATACGAGGTACCAGCAGATAGCCTGCACCTTTTGATCTAAGTAGGCGTGGCGGGTCATAGAGGAGCAGAAGTTCACTCAGGTACTGTGGTGCGAGACCATTAATGCTTTAAAGGTCAATAGTAGTATTTTATAATCAATACGAAATTTGATTGGGAGCCAATGCAGTGTGGATAAGACAGGCATGATGTGGTCATATTTTCTAGTTCTAGTAAGGACTCTTGCTGCTGCATTTTGAACTAACTGGAGCTTGTTTATGCACTTATTGGAACATCCAGACAGTAAGGCATTACAATAATCCAACCTGGAGGTAACGAAAGCATGGACTAGTTTTTCTGCATCATGCAATGACATTAAATTTCTTATCTTTGCAATATTTCTGAGATGAAAGAAAGCTATCCGGGTGATGTTATCAATGTGAGTTTCAAATGAAAGACTGGGGTCAATAATCACCCCGAGGTCTTTTACTGCTGTATGTGAAGAAACAGAAAGGCCATCCAGAGTCACTGTGTAATCAGAAAACTTACTTCTAGCTGCATGTGGTCCTAACACAAGTACTTCAGTCTTGTCAGAGTTAAGCAGAAGGAAATTAATAAGCATCCAGTGTCTAATGTCCTTAACACATTCCTCAATTCTATTAAGCTGGTGTCTCTCATCAGGTTTTGCAGAGACATACAACTGTGTGTCATCAGCATAACAGTGGAAACTAATACAATGTTTATGAATAATATCGCCCAGAGGTAACATATATAGAGAAAAAAGCAGTGGACCCAAGACAGAACCTTGTGGAACACCAAACTTTACCTCGGTACGTCTAGAAATATCACCATTTATATCAACATACTGATAACGATCAGTTAGATAAGACCTGAGCCAGGAGAGGGCCATTCCCTTAACTCCCACAACATTTTCTAGTCTATCCAGAAGAATGGAATGATCAATGGTATCAAATGCTGCACTAAGGTCAAGCAACACAAGTAGCGAGACACAGCCCTGATCAGACGCCAACAGTAGGTCGTTTACTACTTTAACCAGTGCTCTGTCTGTGCTATGATGAGGTCTAAATCCTGACTGATACATTTCATGGATGTTATTCCTATGTAAATATTAGCATAACTGTGGTGCCACAGCTTTTTCAACGGAAAACGGACGGAAGTGTGTGTATGTGTGTGTGTGTGTGGACGTGTGTGTGTGTGTGCGCGTGTGTAGGTCTGTGTGTGTGTGTGGGTGTACGTGTGTGTGTGGACATGTGTGTCTGTTTACGTGCGTGTGTGTGTGTGTGGATGTGTGTGGGGAAGTGCGTGTGTGGACATGTGTGTGGACGGACGTGTGTTTGTGTGTGTGTGTGTGGACTGAGGTGTGTGTGTGGACGTGTGTGTTTGTGTGTATAGACGTGTGTGTGTGTGTGGGTGGACATGTGGATGTGTGTATTGACGTGTGTGTGCGTGTGCGCGCGCTCGCGTGTTTGTATGTGTGTGGACGTGTGCGTTTGCGTGCATGTGCGCTCGCACGCGCATGTTTGTGTGTGCGTGCGTGCGCGCGTGTGCGTGCGCGCGCGTGTGTGCGTGCGCGTGCGTGTGTGCGTGCTTGCGCGCGCGTGTGTGCGTGCTTGCGCGCGCGTGCGTGTGTACGTGTATGTGTGTGTGTGGACGTGCGTGCGCACGCATGTGGACGTGTGTGTGACTGCGTGTGGACGTGTGTGTATGTGTGTGCGTGCGTGTGTGCATGTGTGTGTGTGCATGTGTTTGTTTGTTTGTTTGGACGTGTGTGAGGACGCGTGTGTGTGTGTGAGTGGACATGTGTGTTTGTGTGTGTGGACATGTGTTTGTGTGTGTGCGCGTGTTTGTATGTGTGTGGACGTGTGCGTTTGCGTGCATGTGCGCTCGCACGCGCATGTTTGTGTGTGCGTGCGTGCGTGCGCGCACGTGTGTGCGTGCGCGCGTGTGCGTGCTTGCGCGTGTGTGCGTGCTTGCGCGCGCGTGCGTGTGTACGTGTATGTGTGTGTGTGTGGACGTGCGTGCGCACGCATGTGGACGTGTGTGTGACTGCGTGTGGACGTGTGTGTATGTGTGTGCGTGCGTGTGTGCATGTGTGTGTGTGCATGTGTTTGTTTGTTTGTTTGTTTGGACGTGTGTGAGGACGCGTGTGTGTGTGTGAGTGGACATGTGTGTTTGTGTGTGTGGACATGTGTTTGTGTGTGTGCGTGTTTGTGTGTGTCGACGTGTGTGTGTGTGTGCGTGTTTGTGTGTGGACGTGTGTGTGTGTGTGTACACGCGTGTGGACGTGTGTGTGTGTGTGTACGTGTGTGTGAGAGTGAGTGGACATGTGTGTTTGTGTGTGTGGGGGGAGGATGTTTGTGTGTGTGTGTGTGTGTGTGTACGTGTGTGGATGTGTGTGTTTGTGTGGATGGGCGTGTGTGTGTGTCTGGACTTGTGTATGTGTGGGTGGACGTGTGTGGACATGTGTGTGTATGGACGGATGTCTGTGTACGGATCTGTGTGTGTGTGTGGACGTGTGTGTGTGTGTGTGTGGGGACATGTTTGTTTGTACACGTGTGTGTGTATATCCGTGTGTACCTGTGTGTGTGTGTGTGCACGTGTGCGTGTGTGAGTACGTGTGCGTGTACACGTGCGTGTGCATGTACGTGTGATTGTTTGTGTACACTTGTGGTGTGTGTGAACGTGTGTGTGTGGACATGTGGATGTGTGTGTGGACGTGTGCCTGTACATGTGCGTGTTTGTGGATGTGTCTTTGTGTGTGTTTGTGGACGTGTGTGTGTACATATGTGTGTGTAGGTCTGTGTGTGTGGGCGTACGTGTGTGTGTGGACATGTGTGTGTGTCTGGACGTGTGTGTGTGCGTGCGCGCATGTGGACGTGTGTGTGTTTACGTGTGTGTGTATGTGTGTGGATGCGTATGTGTGAACGTGTGTGTGGACTGAGGTGTGTGTGGATGTGTGTTTGTGTGTACATGTGTGTGTAGGTCTGTGTGTGTGGGAGTACGTGTGTGTGTGGACCTGTGTGCGTGTGTGGACGTGTGTGTGTGTGTAGGTCTGTGTGTGTGTGTGTGGTCGTACGTGTGTGTCTGGACATGTGTGTGTGGACGTGTGTGTGTGTGTGTCTCTCTGGACGTGTGTGTGTGTGTGAGAGACCGGCTGTGGACTTGTGTGTCTGTGTGTGTGTGTACTTTTGTTTGTGTGGACTTGTGTGCGTGTGTGGACTTGTGTGCGTGTGTGGATGTGTGTGTGTGTGTGGTCGTACGGGTGTGTCTGGACATGTGTGTGTGTGGACGTGTCTGAGTGTGTACTTGTGTGTGTGTGTGTGTGTGGACATGTGTGTGGACGTGTGTGTGTGTACGTGTGTACATGTGTGTGGAAATGTGTACGTGTGTGTGGAAGTGTGTGTGTGTTTGGGTGTGTGTGTGTGTACGTGTGTATGTGCATGTGGAAGTGTGTGTGTGGACGGACGTGTTTTTGTGTGTGTGTGTGTGGATGTGTGTGCGTGCATGTGTGTGTGTGCATGTGTGTGTGTTTGGACGTGTGTGAGGACGTGTGTGTGGATGGCAGTGTGTGTGTGTGGACTTAAGTGTGTGTATACGTGTATGTGTGGATGTGTGTGTGTGTGTGTGTGTGTGTGTGAACGTGTGTGTGGACGGACATGTGTGTTTGTGTGTGTGTGTGTGTGTGGACATGTATTTGTATTGTGTGTGTGTGTGTGGACGGACGTGTGTTTGTGTGTGTGGACTGAGGTGTGTGTGTAGGTGTATTTGCGTGTGCACGTGGGCTTGCATGTGTGTGGACGTGTTTGTGTGTGTCTGGACGTGTGTGTGTGGGGGGGGCGTATGGGTTTGTGGACAAGTGTGTGTGTGTGGACATGTGTGTGTGTGTGTATGTGTGTATGTGTCTGTTGATGGGCGTGTGTGTGTGTCTGGACATGTGTATTTGTGTATGGACGTGTGTGTGTGTGTGTGTGTGTGTGTGTACGTGTGTGGATGTGTGTGTTTGTGTGTACGTGTGTGTGTGTGGATGGGCGTGTGTGTGTGTGTCTGGACTTGTGTATTTGTGGGTGGATGTGTTTGAGGACGTGTGTGTGTGGACGTGTGTGTGTGTTTGTGTCTTTGTATGTGTGTGGATGTGTGTGTGTGTGTGTGTGTGTGTGTGTGTGTGTGTGTGTGTGTGTGTGTTTGGACGGATGTCTGTGTACGGATCTGTGTGTGTCTGTGGACGTGTTTGTTTGTACATGTGTGTGTGTGTGTGTGTGTGGACGTGTTTGTTTGCACATGTGTGTGTGTGTGTGTGTGTGTGTGTGTGTGTGGATGTGTTTGTTTGTACACGTGTGTGTGTGTGTGTGTGTGTGTGTGTACGTGTGTGTGTGTGTATGCGTCTGTGTGTACACGTGTGTGTGTGTGTACATGTGCACGTGTGCGTGTGTGAGTGCGTGTGCGTGTACACGTGCGTGTGCATGTACATGTGTGTGTGTACACATGTGAACGTGTGTGTGTGGATGTGTGTGTGTGTGTGTGTGTGTGTACCTGTGCCTGTACGTGTGCGTGTTTTTGGATGTGTGTGTGTTTGTGTGTGTTTGTGGACGTGTGTGTGTGTGTGTGTGTGTGTGTAGGTCTGTGTGTCTGGACATGTGTGTGTGGATGTGTGTGTGTGTGTGTGGATGTGTGTGTGTGTGTCTCTGGACGTGTGTGTGTGTAGACATGTGGTGTGTGTGTGTGTGTGTGTGTGTGTATATGTGTGGACGTGTCTGAGTGTGTACTTGTGTGTGTGTGTGTGTGTGTGTGTGGACATGTACGTGTGTGTGCGTGTGTGTGTGGACGTGTGTGTGTGTGGACGTGTATTTGTATTGTGTGTGTGTGGACGGACGTGTGTTTGTGTGTGTGGACTGAGGTGTGTGTGTGTTTGTGTGTGGACGTGTGTGTAGGTGTGTTTGCGTGCGCACGTGGGCTTGCATGTGTGTCTGGACGTGTTTGTTTGTGTGTGTTTGGACGTGTGTGTGTGTGGGGGGGGCGTACGGGTTTGTGGACAAGTGTGTGTGAGTGTGTGTGTGGACGTGTGTGTGTGTGTATGTGTGGATGTGTGTTTGTGTCTGTTGATTGGCGTGTGTGTGTGTGTCTGGACGTGTGTATTTGTGTATGGACGTGTGTGTGCGTGTGTGTGTGTGTATACGTGTGTGGATGTGTGTTTGTGTGTACATATGTGTGTGTGTATGTGTGTGGATGTGTGTGTTTGTGTGGATGGGCATGTGTGTGTGTGTGTGGACTCTTCTATGTGTGGGTGGACGTGTTTGAGGACATGTGTGTGTGTTTGTGTCTTTGTATGTGTGTGGATGTGTGTTTGTGTGTGTTTCTGGACGTGGATGTGTGTGTGTGTGTGTGTCTGGGCGTGTGTGTGTGTGGGTGTGTGTGGACGTATGTGTGTGTGCTTGGATGGATGTCTGTGTACGGATCTGTGTGTGTGTGGGGGGGGACGTGTGTGTGTGTGTGTGTGTGTGTGTGTGGACGTGTGTGTGTGTGTGTGGGGACGTGTTTGTTTGTACACGTGTGTGTGTGTGTGTGTGTGGACGTGTGTGTGTATGTGTCCGTGTATCCGTGTGTACCTGTGTGTGTGTGTGTACACATTCGTACGTGTGTGTGGACATATGCACGTGTGCGTGAGTACGTGTGCGTGTACACATGTGCATGTGCATGTACGTGTGAGTGTTTGTGTACATGTGTGCGTGTGTACATGTGAACGTGTGTGTGTGGATGTGGATGTGTGTGTGTGTGTACCTGTGCCTGTACGTGTGCGTGTTTGTGGATGTGTGTGTGTTTGTGTGTTTGTGGACGTGTGTGTGTGTGTGTGTGTGTGTGTAGGTCTGTGTGTGTGGGCGTAAGTGTGTGTGTGGACGTGTGTGTGTCTGGACGTGTGTGTTTGTGCGTGCGCGCATGTGGACGTGAGTGTGTTTGTGCGTGTGTGTGTGGATGCGTATGTGTGAACGTTTGTGTGGACGGACGTGTGTTTGTGTGTGTCTGTGGACGTGTGTTTGTGTGTACTTGTGTGTGTGTGTAGGTCTGTGTGTGTGGGTGTACGTGCGTGTGTGGGCTTGTGTGCGTGTGTTGACGTGTGTGTCTGTGGAGGTGTGTGTGTGTGTGTGTGTGTAGGTCTGTCTGTGTGTGTGTGTGTGGTCGTACGGATGTGTCTGGACGTGTGTGTGTGTCTCTGGACATGTTTGTGTGTGTGTGTGTGTGTGTGTGTGTGTGTGTGTGTGTGTGTAGACATGTGGTGTGTGTGTGTGTGTGTGGACGTGTCTGAGTGTGTACTTGTGTGTGTGTGTGTGTGTGGACGTGTGTGTGGACATGTGTGTTTGTGTACGTGTGTACATGTGTGTAGAAATGTGTATGTGTGTGTGGAAGTGTGTGTGTTTGGATGTGTGTGTGTGGATGTGTGGATGTGTATATGGAAGTGTGTGTCTGGATGTGTGTGTGGACGGACGTGTTTTTGTGTGTGTGTGTGTGTGTGTAGACTTGTGTGTGTGGATGTGTGCGCGTGCATGTGTGCATGTGTGTGTGGACGTGTGTGTGTGAGGACGTGTGTGTGGACCGAAGTGTGTGTGTGTGGACTTAAGTGTGTGGATGTGTGTGTGTGTGTGTGTGTGTGTGTGTGTGTGTGTGTGTGTGTGTGAACGTGTGTGTGGACGGACATGTGTCTATGTGTTTGTGTGTGTGTACGTGTGTGGATGTGTGTTTGTGTGTGTACGTGTGTGGATGTGTGTGTTTGTGTGGATGGGCGTGTGTGTGTGTGTCTGGACTTGTGTATGTGTGGGTGGACGTGTTTGAGGATGTGTGTGTGTGTGGACGTGTGTGTGTGTTTGTGTCTTTGTATGTGTGTGGATGTGTGTTTGTGTGTGTGTGTGTGGACGTGTTTGTGTGTGTGTGGGTGTGTGTGGACGTGTGTGTGTGTGTGTTTGGACGGATGTCTGTGTACGGATCTGTGTGTGTGTGTGGACGTGTGTGTGTGTGTGTGTGTGTGTACGTGTTTGTTTGTACACGTGTGTGTGTGTGTGGACGTGTGTGTGTATGTGTCCGTGTATCCGTGTGTACCTGTGTGTGTGTGTACACGTTCGTACGTGTGTGTGTGTGTGTGGACATGTGCACGTGTGCGTGTGTGAGTACGTGTGCATGTGTGAGTACGTGTGCGTGTACACATGCGCGTGTGCATGTACATGTGTGAGTGTTTGTGTACACGTGTGTGTGGATGTGTGTGTGTGTGTGTGTGTGTGTGTGTGTGTAGGTCTGTGTGTGTGGGCGTAAGTGTGTGTGTGGACGTGTGTGTGTCTGGACGTGTGTGTGTGCGTGCGCGCATGTGGTCGTGAGTGTGTTTACGTGTGTGTGTGTATGTGTGTGGATGCGTATGTGTGAACGTGTGTGTGGACGGACGTGTGTTTGTGTGTGTGTGGACGTGTGTTTGTGTGTACTTGTGTGTGTGTAGGTCTGTGTGTGTGGGTGTACGTGCGTGTGTGGGCTTGTGTGCATGTGTTGACGTGTGTGTCTGTGGAGGTGTGTGTGTGTGTGTGTAGGTCTGTGTGTGTGGTCGTACGTGTGTGTCTGGATATGTGTGTGTGGACGTGTGTGTGTGTGTGTGTGTGTGTGTGTAGGTCTGTCTGTGTGTGTGTGTGTGTGTGTGTGTGTGTGTGTGTGTGTAGGTCTGTGTGTGTGTGTGGTCGTACGTGTGTGTGTGTGTCTCTGGACGCGTGTGTGTGTGTGTGTGGACGTGTGTGTGTATGTGTCCGTGTATCCGTGTGTACCTGTGTGTGTGTACATGTGTGCACGTGTGCGTGTGTGAGTACGTGTGCGTGTACACATGTGCGTGGGCATGTACATGTGAGTGTTTGTGTACACTTGTGCGTGTGTGTGTACGTGTGAACGTGTGTGTGTGGACGTGTGTATATGGATGTGTGTGTGGACGTGTTCCTGTACGTGTGCGTGTTTGTGGTTGTGTGTGTTTGTGTGTGTTTGTGGACGTGTGTGTGTGTGTGTACATATATGTGTGTGTGTGTGTGTAGGTCTGTGTGTGTGGGCGTGCGTGCGTGTGTGTGTGTGTGTGTGGACATGTGTGTGTGTCTGGACGTGTGTGTGCGTGCGCGCATGTGGACGTGTGTGTGTTTACGTGCGTGTGTGTATATGTGTGTGGATGCGTATGTGTGAACGTGTGTGTGGACGGACGTGTGTTTGTGTGTGTGTGGACTGAGGTGTGTGTGGATGTGTGTTTGTGTGTACATGTGTGTGTGTAGGTCTGTGTGTGTGGGAGTACGTGTGTGAGTGGACCTGTGTGTGTGTGTGTGTGTGTGTAGGTCTGTGTGTCTGGACATGTGTGTGTGTATGTGTGGACGTGTCTGAGTGTGTACTTGTGTGTGTGTGTGTGTGTGTGTGTGTGTGTGTGTGTGGACATGTGGACATGTATGTGTGGACGTGTGTGTGCGTGTGTGTGTGCGCACTTGTGTGTGTGTGTGTGTGTGTGTGTGTGTGTGTGTGTAGGTCTGTGTGTCTGGACATGTGTGTGTGGATGTGTGGACGTGTGTGTGGATGTGTGGACGTGTGTGTGTGTGTCTCTGGACGTGTGTGTGTGTGTGTGTGTGTGTGTGTGTGTGTGTGTGTGTGTGGACGTGTCTGAGTGTGTACCTGTGTGTGTGTGTGGACATGTACGTGTGGACGTGTGTGTGCGTGTGTGTGGTCGTGTGTGTGTGTGTGGACGTGTATGAGTGTGTGGACGTGTGTGTGTGTGTGTGTGTGTGTGTGTGTGTGTGTGTGTGTGTGTGTGTGAGAGAACGTGTTTGTGGACGGACATGTGTCTGTGTGTGTGGACGTGTGTGTTTGTGGACGTGTATTTGTATTGTGTGTGTGTGTGTGTGTGGATGGACGTGTGTTTGTGTGTGTGGACTGAGGTGTGTGTGTTTGTGTGTGGACGTGTGTGTAGGTCTGTTTGTGTGTGTGGTCGTACGTGTGTGTGTGTGTCTCTGGACGCGTGTGTGTGTGTGTGTGGACGTGTGTGTGTATGTGTCCGTGTATCCGTGTGTACCTGTGTGTGTGTGTACATGTGTGCACGTGTGCGTGTGTGAGTACGTGTGCGTGTACACATGTGCGTGGGCATGTACGTGTGAGTGTTTGTGTACACTTGTGCGTGTGTGTGTACGTGTGAACGTGTGTGTGTGGACGTGTGTATATGGATGTGTGTGTGGACGTGTTCCTGTACGTGTGCGTGTTTGTGGATGTGTGTGTTTGTGTGTGTTTGTGGACGTGTGTGTGTATGTGTCCGTGTATCCGTGTGTACCTGTGTGTGTGTGTGTACATGTGTGCACGTGTGCGTGTGTGAGTACGTGTGCGTGTACACATGTGCATGGGCATGTACATGTGAGTGTTTATGTACACTTGTGCGTGTGTGTGTACATGTGAACGTGTGTGTGTGGACGTGTGTATATGGATGTGTGTGTGGACGTGTTCCTGTACGTGTGCGTGTTTGTGGATGTGTGTGTTTGTGTGTGTTTGTGGACGTGTGTGTGTGTGTGTGTGTACATATATGTGTGTGTGTGTGTGTGTGTAGGTCTGTGTGTGTGGGCGTGCGTGTGTGTGTGTGTGTGTGTGTGTGGACATGTGTGTGTGTCTGGATGTGTGTGTGCGTGCGCGCATGTGGACGTGTGTGTGTTTACGTGCGTGTGTGTATATGTGTGTGGATGCGTATGTGTGAACGTGTGTGTGGACGGACGTGTGTTTGTGTGTGTGTGGACTGAGGTGTGTGTGGATGTGTGTTTGTGTGTACATGTGTGTGTGTAGGTCTGTGTGTGTGGGAGTACGTGTGTGAGTGGACCTGTGTGTGTGTGTGTGTGTGTGTGTGTGTGTGTGTGTGTGTGTGTGTGTAGGTCTGTGTGTGTGGTCGTACGTGTGTGTCTGGATATGTGTGTGTGGACGTGTGTGTGTGTGTGTACGTTTGTTTGTGTGGACTTTTGTGCGTGTGTGGACGTGTGTGTGTGTGTGTGTGTGTGTGTGTGTGTGTGTGTGGTCGTACGGATGTGTCTGGACGTGTGTGTGTGTGTGTCTCTGGACATGTTTGTGTGTGTGTGTGTAGACATGTGGTGTGTGTGTGTATGTGTGGACGTGTCTGAGTGTGTACTTGTGTGTGTGTGTGTGTGTGTGTGTCTGAGTGTGTACTTGTGTGTGTGTGTTTGTGGACATGTGGACATGTATGTGTGGACGTGTGTGTGCGTGTGTGTGTGCATACTTGTGTGTGTGTGTGTGTGTGTGTGTGTGTGTGTGTGTGTGTGTGTGTGTGTAGGTCTGTGTGTCTGGACATGTGTGTGTGTGTATGTTTGGACATGTCTGAGTGTGTACTTGTGTGTGTGTGTGTGTGTGTCTGAGTGTGTACTTGTGTGTGTGTGTGTGTGTGTGTGTGTGTGTGTGTGTGTGTGGACATGTGGACATGTATGTGTGGACGTGTGTGTGCGTGTGTGTGTGCGCACGTGTGTGTGTGTGTGTGTGTGTAGGTCTGTGTGTCTGGACATGTGTGTGTGGATGTGTGGACGTGTGTGTGTGTGTGTGTCTCTGGACGTGTGTGTGTGTGTGTGTGTGTGTATGTGTGTGTGGACGTGTGTGTGTATGTGTCCGTGTATCCGTGTGTACACATGTGCGTGGGCATGTACATGTGAGTGTTTATGTACACTTGTGCGTGTGTGTGTACGTGTGAACATGTGTGTGTGGACGTGTGTATATGGATGTGTGTGTGGACGTGTTCCTGTACATGTGTGTGTTTGTGTGTGTTTGTGGACGTGTGTGTGTGTGTACATATATGTGTGTGTGTAGGTCTGTGTGTGTGGGCGTGCGTGTGTGTGTGTGGACATGTGTGTGTGTCTGGACGTGTGTGTGCGTGCGCGCATGTGGACGTGTGTGTGTTTACGTGCGTGTGTGTATATGTGTGTGGATGCGTATGTGTGAACGTGTGTGTGGACGGACGTGTGTTTGTGTGTGTGTGGACTGAGGTGTGTGTGGATGTGTGTTTGTGTGTACATGTGTGTGTGTGTAGGTCTGTGTGTGTGGGAGTACGTGTGTGAGTGGACCTGTGTGTGTGTGTGTGTGTGTGTGTGTAGGTCTGTGTGTGTGGTCGTACGTGTGTGTCTGGATGTGTGTGTGTGGACGTGTGTGTGTGTGTGTACGTTTGTTTGTGTGGACTTTTGTGCGTGTGTGGACGTGTGTGTGTGTGTGTGTGTGTGTGTGTGGTCGTACGGATGTGTCTGGACGTGTGTGTGTGTGGGTGTGTGTGTGTGTGTTTGTGTGTGGACGTGTGTGTGTGTCTCTGGACATGTTTGTGTGTGTGTGTGTGTGTGTAGACATGTGGTGTGTGTGTGTATGTGTGGACGTGTCTGAGTGTGGACTTGTGTGTGTGTGTGTGTGTGTGTGTGTGTGGACATGTGGACATGTATGTGTGGATGTGCGTGTGTGTGTGTGTGTGTGTGTGTGTGTGTGTAGGTCTGTGTGTCTGGACATGTGTGTGTGGATGTGTGGACGTGTGTGTGTGTGTGTGTCTATGGACATGTGTGTGTGTGTGTGTGTGTGTGTGTGTGTGTGTGTGTGTGTGTGTGGACGTGTCTGAGTGTGTACCTGTGTGTGTGTGTGGACATGTACGTGTGGACGTGTGTGCGCGTGTGTGTGTGTGGACGTGTATGAGTGTGTGGACGTGTGTGTGTGTGTGTGTGTGTGTGTGTGTGTGTGTGTGAGAGTACGTGTGTGTGGACGGACATGTGTCTGTGTGTGTGGACGTTTGTGTTTGTGGACGTGTATTTGTATTGTGTGTGTGTGTGTGTGGACGGACGTGTGTTTGTGTTTGTGGACTGAGGTGTGTGTGTTTGTGTGTGGACGTGTGTGTAGGTGTGTTTGCACGCGCACGTGGGCTTGCATGTGTGTGGACGTGTTTGTGTGTGTCTGGACGTGTTTGTTTGTGTGTGTTTGGACGTGTGTGTGTGGGGGGGGGCGTACGGGTTTGTGGACAAGTGTGTGTGAGTGTGTGTGTGTGTGTGTGTGTTTGTGTCTGTTGATGGGCGTGTGTGTGTCTGGACGTGTGTATTTGTGTCTGGACGTGTGTGTGTGTGTGTGTGTGTGTGTGTGTGTGTATACATGTGTGGATGTGTGTGTTTGTGTGTACATATGTGTGTTTGTGTGTGTGTGTGTACGTGTGTGGATGTGTGTGTGTGTGTGTCTGGACTCTTGTATGTGTGGGTGGACGTGTTTGAGGATGTGTGTGTATGGACGTGTGTTTGTGTCTTTGTATGTGTGTGGATGTGTGTTTGTGTGTGTGTGTCTGGACGTGTGTGGGTGTGTGTGGACGTGTGTGTGTGTTTGGATGGATGTCTGTGTACGGATCTGTGTGTGTGTGTGGACGTGTGTGTGTGTGTGTGGGGATGTGTTTATTTGTACACGTGTGTGTGGACGTGTGTGTGTATGTGTCCGTGTATCCATGTGTACCTGTGTGTGTGTGTACATGTTCGTACGTGTGTGTGTGGACATATGCACGTGTGCGTGAGTACGTGTGCGTGTACACATGTGCGTGTGCATGTACATGTGTGAGTGTTTGCATACACGTGTGTGTGTACATGTGAACGTGTGTGTGTGTATGTGGATGTGTGTGTGTGTGTGTGTGCGTGTGTGTACCTGTGCGTGGATGTGGATGTGTTTGTGTGTGTTTGTGGACATGTGTGTGTGTGTGTGTGTGTGTAGGTCTGTGTGTGTGGGCGTAAGTGTGTGTGTCTGGACGTGTGTGTTTGTGCGTGCGCGCATGTGGACGTGAGTGTGTTTACGTGCGTGTGTGTGTATGTGTGTGGATGCGTATGTGTGAACGTTTGTGTGGACGGACGTGTGTTTGTGTGTACTTGTGTGTGTGTAGGTCTGTGTGTGTGGGTGTACGTGCGTGTGTGGGCTTGTGTGCGTGTGTTGACGTGTGTGTCTGTGGAGGTGTGTGTGTGTGTAGGTCTGTCTGTGTGTGTGTGTGTGTGTGTGTGTGTAGGTCTGTCTGTCTGTGTGTGTGTAGGTCTGTGTGTGTGTGTGGTCGTACGTGTGTGTGTGTGTGTGTGTGTGTATGTGACCGGCTGTGGACGTGTGTGTGTGTAGGTCTGTGTGTGTGTGTGGTCGTACGTGTTTGTGTGTGTGTCTCTGGACGTGTGTGTGTGTATGTGACCGGCTGTGGATGTGTGTGTGTGGACGTGTTTGTGTGTTTGTGTGTGTGTGGGGACTTGTGTGACTGTGGGTGTGGACGTGTGTTGTGTGTGTGTGTGTGTTTGTGTACGTTTGTTTGTGTGGACTTGTGTGCGTGTGTGGACTTGTGCGCGTGTGTGGACGTGTGTGTGTGTGTGTGTAGACATGTGGTGTGTGTGGACGTGTCTGAGTGTGTACTTGTGTGTGTGTGTGTGTGTGTGTGTGTGTGTGGACATGTACGTGTGGACGTGTGTGGTCGTGTGTGTGTGTGGTCGTGTGTGTGTGTGTGTGTGTGTGTGTGTGTGTGTGGACGTGTGTGTGTGTGTACATGTGTGTGGAAATGTGTACGTGTGTCGAAGTGTGTGTGTTTGGACATGTGTGTGTGTGTGTGGACGTGTGTATGTGTATGTGGAAGTGTGTGTCTGGACGTGTGTGTGGACGGACGTGTTTTTGTGTGTGTGTGGAAAGAGGTGTGTGTGTGTGTGTAGACTTGTGTGTGTGTGTGTGTGTGTGGATGTGTGTGCGTGCATGTGTGTGTGTACGTGTGTGTGTGTTTGGACGTGTGTGAGGACGTGTGTGGACGGAAGTGTGTGTGTGGACTTAAGTGTCTGTATACGTGTGTGTGTGGACGTGTGTGTGTGTGTGTGTGTGTGTGTGAACGTGTGTGTGGACGGACGTGTGTCTGTTTGTTTGTGGTCTGAGGTGTGTGTGTGTGTGTGTGTGTAAGTGTGTGTGTGTGTGGACGGACGTGTGTGTTGGTGTGTTTTCGCGCGCACCTGGGCTTACATGTGTGCATACGTGTTTGTGTGTGTCTGGACGTGTTTGTTTGTGTGTGTTTGGACATGTGTGTGTGTGAGTGTGGGGGCGTATGGGTTTGTGGAGAAGTGTGTGTGAGAGTGTGTGTGGACATGTGTGTGTGTGTACGTGTCTGAGTGTGTGTGTGGATGTGTGTTTGTGTCTGTTGAGGGGCGTGTGTGTGTCTGGACGTGTGTATGGACGTGTGTGTGTGTGTTTCTGTGTACAGTGGTGCTTGAAAGTTTGTGAACTATTTAGAATTTTCTATATTTCTGCATAAATATGACCTAAAACATCTTCAGATTTTCACACAAGTCCTAAAACTAGATAAAGAGAACCCAGTTAAACAAATGAGACAAAAATATTATACTTGGTCATTTATTTATTGAGGAAAATGATCCGATATTACATATCTGTGAGTGGCAAAAGTATGTGAACCTCTAGGATTAGCAGTTAATTTGAAGGTGAACTTAGAGTCAGGTGTTTTCAATCAATGGGATGACAATCAGGTGTGAGTGGGCACCCTGTTTTATTTAAAGAACAAGGATCTATCAAAGTCTGATCTTCACAACACATGTTTGTGGAAGTGTATCATGGCACGAACAAAGGAGATTCCTGAGGACCTCTGAAAAAGCGTTGTTGATGCTCATCAGGCTGGAAAAGGTTACAAAACCATCTCTAAAGAGTTTGGACTCCACCAATCCACAGTCAGACAGATTGCGTACAAATGGAGGAAATTCAAGACAATTGTTACCCTCCCCAGGAGTGGTCGACCAACAAAGATCACTCCAAGAGCGAGGTGTGTAATAGTTGGTGAGGTCACAAAGGACCCCAGGGTAATTTCTAAGCAACTGAAGGCCTCTCTCACATTGGCTAATGTTATTGTTCATGAGTCCACCATCAGGAGAACACTGAACAACATTGGTGTGCATGGCAGGGTTGCAAGGAGAAAGCCACTGCTCTCCAAAAAGAACATTGCTGCTCATCTGCAGTTTGCTAAAGATCACGTGGATAAGTCAGAAGGCTATTGGAAAAATGTTTTGTTGATGGATGAGACCAAAATAGAACTTTTTGGTTTAAATGAAAGGCATTATGTTTGGAGAAAGGAAAACACTGCATTCCAGCAAAAGAACCTATCCCATCTGTGAAACATGGTGGTGGTAGTATCATGGTTTGGGTCTGTTTTGCTGCATCTGAGCCAGGACGGCTTGTCATCATTGATGGAACAATGAATTCTGAATTATACCAGTGACCTCTAAAGGAAAATGTCAGGACATCTGTCCATGAACTGAATCTGAAGAGAAGGTGGGTCATGCAGCAACACAATGACCCTAAGCACATAAGTCGTTCTACCAAGGAATGGTTAAAGAAGAATAAAGCTAATGTTTTGGAATGGCCAAGTCAAAGTACTGACCTTGATCCAATCAAAATGTTGTGGAAGGACCTGAAGCGAGCAGTTCATGTAAGGAAACCCACCAACATCCCAAAGTTGAAGCTGTTCTGTACGGAGGAATGGGCTAAAATTCCTCTAAAGACTGATCAACAGAGACCAGAAATGTTTAGTTGCAGTTATTGCTGCACAAGGGGGTCACACCAGATACTGAAAGCAAAGGTTCACATACTTTTGCCACTCACAGATACGTAATATTGGATCATTTTCCTCAATAAATAAATGACCAAGTATAATATTTTTGTCTCATTTGTTTAACTGGGCTCTCTTTATCTACTTTTAGGACTTGTGTGAAAATCTGATGATGTTTTAGGTCATATTTATGCAGAAATATAGAAAATTCTAAAGGGTTCACAAACTTTCAAGCACCACTGTACATATGTGTGTGTGTGTGTGTGTGTGTGTGTGTGTGTCTACGCGTGTCTGTGTTTGGACGGGACGTTATTGTACGGACCTGTGTGTGTGTGTGTGTGTGTGTGTGTGTGGATGGACTTGTGTGTGTGTGTGTACATGCCTGTGTGTGTGTGTTTGTGTACGTGTGTGTGTGAGTATGTGAGTGTGTATGTGTCTGTCTGTACGTGTGTGTGTGTACATGTTCATGTGTGTGTTTGTGTGAACATGTGTGGAAGTGTGTGTGTGGAAGTGTGCGTGAGTCTGTGAGTACGTGTGCGTGTACACATTTGTGTGTGTGTACACGTCTGTGTGGACGTGTGTGTGTGTGGACGTGTGGATGTGTGTGTGTGTGTGTGTGTGTGTGTGTACATCTGTGTGGATGTGTGTGTGTACGTATGCCTGTATGTGTGTGTGTTTGTGGATGTGTGTTTGTACTTGTGTGTGTGTGTAGGTCTGTGTGTGTGGGCGTACGTGCGCTTGTTGGACGTATGTGTGTGTGGACGTGTGTGTGTGTGTGTGGACGTGTGTGTGTACATGTTTGTGTGTGCACACATGTGGACGTGTGTGTGTATGTGACTGGCAGTGGACGTGTGTGTGTGTTTGTGAGTGTTTGGGGACTTATGTGGGTGTGGACGTGTGTTGTGTGTGTGTGCGCATGTGTGTGTACGTGTGTGTGTGTACATTTTTTGTGTGGACTTTTGTGCGTGTGTGGACTTGTGTGCGTGTGTGGACGTGTGTGTGTGTGTTCTTGTGTGTGTGTGTGTGTGTGCGCGTGTGTGGACGTGTGTGTGTTCTTGTGTGTGTGTGTGTGTGTGTGCGTGCGCGTGTGTGGACGTGTGTGTGTGTGTGTGTGTAGGTCTGTGTGTGTGTGGTCGTACGTGTGTGTGTGGACGTGTGGGGTGTGTGTATGTTTGGACGTGTGTGTGTGTGTGTGTATACATGTGGACATGTACGTGTGGACGTGTGTGTGCATGTGTGTGGTCGTGTGTGTGTGTGTGTGTGGACGTGTGTGTGTGTTGACGTGTATGAGTGTGTGGACGTGTGTGTGTGGACATGTGTGTGGATGTGTCTGTGTGTGTGTAAGTGTGTACATGTGTGTGGACGTGTGTGTGGAAGTTTGGTTGTTTGGAAGTGTTTCTTTGTGTTTGGATGTGTGTACGTGTATGTGGAAATGTGTGTCTGGATGTGTGTGCGTGTGTTTGGATGTGTGTGCGTGCATGTGTGCATGTGTGTGTGGACGTGTGTGTGTGTTTGGATGTGTGTGAGGATGTTTGTGTGTGTGTGTCGACGGAAGTGTGTGTGGACGTGTGTGCGTGTGTGTGTGTAGGTCTATGTGTGTGGGTGGGCATATGTGTGTGTGTGGACGTGTGTGTGTGAGTGCATGTGGACGTGGATGTGTTTGTGTGTGTGTGTGTGTGTGTGGGCGTACAGGTGTGTGGACGTGTGCGTGAGAGTGTGTGTGTGTGTGTGTGTGTATGTGTGTGTGTGTGTGTGTGCGCGCGCGCGTACGGGCGTGTGGACGTGTGTGTGTGTGTGTGTGTGTGTGTGTGTGTGTGTGTGTGGACGTGTCTGAGTGTGCGTGTGGATGTGTGTTTGTGTGTGGATGGGCGTGTGTGTGTGTGTAGGTCTGTGTGTGTCGGCGTAAGTGTGTGTGTGGACGTGTGTGTGTCTGGACGTGTGTGTTTGTGCGTGCGCGCATGTGGACATGAGTGTGTTTACGTGCGTGTGTATGTGTGTGGATGCATATGTGTGAACGTTTGTGTGGACAGACGTGTGTTTGTGTGTGTGTGGACGTGTGTTTGTGTGTACTTGTGTGTGTGTGTAGGTCTGTGTGTGTGGGTGTATGTGCGTGTGTGGGCTTGTGTGCGTGTTGACGTGTGTGTCTGTGGAGGTGTGTGTGTGTGTGTGTGTGTGTGTGTAGGTCTGTCTGTCTCTCTGTGTGTGTGTGTGTGTGTAGGTCTGTGTGTGTGTGGTCGTATGTGTGTTTGTGTCTCTGGACGTGTGTGTGTGTATGTGACCGGCTGTGGACGTGTGTGTGTGTGTGTAGGTCTGTGTGTGTGTGTGGTCATACGTGTGTGTGTGTGTCTCTGGACGTGTGTGTGTGTGTGTGTGTGTGTGTGTGTGTATGTGACCGGCTGTGGACGTGTGTGTGTGTGGGGACATGTGTGTGTGTCTCTGGACGTGTGTGTGTGTGTGTAGACATGTGGTGTGTGTGTGTGCGGACATGTGGACATGTACGTGTGGTCGTGTGTGTGTGTGGTCGTGTGTGTGTGTGTGGTCGTGTGTGTGTGTGTGGACGTGTATGTGTGTGTGGACGTGTGTGTGTGTGTGTGTGTGTACATGTGTGTGGAAATGTGTACGTGTGTGTGTTTGGATGTGTGTGTGTGTGTGTGTGTGTGTGTGTGTGTGTACATGTGTGTGTGTCTGGACGTGTGTGTGGACGGACGTGTTTTTGTGTGTGTGTGGAAAGAGGTGTGTGTGTGTGTGTGTGTGTGTGTAGACTTGTGTGTGTGGACGTGTGTGTGTGTTTGGACGTGTGTGAGGACGTGTGTGGACAGAAGTGTGTGTGTGGACTTAACTGTCTGTATACGTGTGTGTGTGAGAACGTGTGTGTGGACGGACATGTGTCTGTGTGTTTGTGGTCTGAGGTGTGTGTGGACGTGTGTGTGTGTGTGTGTGTGTGTGTGTGTGTGTGTGTACGTGTATTTGTAAGTGTGTGTGTACGTGTATTTGTAAGTGTGTGTGTGTGGACAGATGTGTGTGTTGGTGTGTTTGCGCGCGCACCTGGGCTTACGTGTGTGTACGTGTTTGTGTGTGTCTGGACGTGTTTGTTTATGTGTGTTTGGACGTGTGTGGGTGTGGGGGCGTACGGGTTTGTAGAGAAGTGTGTGTGAGAGTGTGTGTGGACATGTGTGTGTGTACGTGTCTGAGTGTGTGTGTGTATGTGTGGATGTGTGTTTGTGTCTGTTGATGGGCGTGTGTGTGTCTGGACGTGTGTGTGTGTGTTTCTGTGTACATATATGTGTGTGTGTGTGTGTGTGTGTGTCTAAGCGTGTCTGTGTTTGGACGGAACGTTATTGTACAGACCTGTGTGTGTGGACGGACTTGTGTGTGTGTGTGTGTGTGTGTGTGTTTGTGTACGTGTTTGTGTGTGAGTACGTGTGTATGTGTCTGTCTGTACATGTGTGTGTGTACACGTTCATGTGTGTGTGTGTGTGTGTGTGTGTTTGTGTGAACATGTGTGGAAGTGTGTGTGGAAGTGTGCGTGAGTCTGTGAGTACGTGTGCGTGTACATATTTGTGTGTACCCGTCTGTGTGGACATGTGTGTGTGTGTGTGTGTGTGTGTGTGTGTGTGTGTGTGTGTGTGTGTGGACGTGTGGATGTGTGTGTGTGTGTACATCTGTGTGGACGTGTGCCTGTATGTGTGCGTGTTTTTGGACGTGTGTTTGTACTTGTGTGTTTGTGTAGGTCTGTGTGTGTGGGCGTACGTGCGCTTGAGGACACGTGTGGACGTATGTGTGTGTGGACGTGTGTGTGTATGTGTGTGTGCGCACGCATGTGGACGTGTGTGTGTATGTGACTGGCAGTGGACGTGTGTGTTTGTGAGTGTTTGGGGACTTATGTGACTGTGGGTGTGGACGTGTGTTGTGTGCGCATGTGTGTGTATACGTTTTTTGTGTGGACTTTTGTGCGTGTGTGGACTTGTGTGCGTGTGTGGATGTGTGCGTGTGTGGACGTGTGTACGTGTGTGTGTGTGTACGTGTGTGTGTGTGTGTGTGTACGTGTGTGTGTGTGTGTGTGTGTGTCTGTGTGTGTGTGTGGTCGTACGTGTGTGTCTGGACGTGTGTGTGGACGTTTGTTTTGTGTGTGTGTGTAGACGTGTGGGGTGTGTGTATGTTTGGATGTGTCTGAGTGTGTACGTGTGTGTGTGTGTGTGTGTGTGTGTGTGTGTGGACATGTGGACATGTGGACATGTACGTGTGGACGTGTGTGTGCGTGTGTGTGGTCGTGTGTGTGTGTGTGTGTGGACGTGTGTGTGTGTTGACGTGTATGAGTATGTGGACGTGTGTGTGTGTGGACATGTGTGTGGACGTGTGTGTGTGTAAGTGTGTACATGTGTGTGGAAGTTTGTGTGTTTGGAAGTGTGTCTTTGTGTTTGGATGCATGTACGTGTATGTGGAAGTGTGTGTCTGGAAGTGTGTGTGTGTTTGGATGTGTGTGCGTGCATGTGTGTGTGGACGTGTGTGTGTGATTGGATGTGTGAGGATGTGTTTGTGTGTGTGTGTGTCGACGGAAGTGTGTATACGTGTGTGTGTGTAGGTCTATGTGTGTGGGTGGGCATACGTGTGTGTGTGTGGACGTGTGTGTGTGAGTGCATGTGGACGTGTGTGTGTGGATGTGTTTGTGTATGTGTGTGTGTGTGTGTGTGTGTGTGTGGACGTGTGTGTGTGTGTGTGTGTGTGTGTGTGTGTGGGCGTACGGGTGTGTGGACGTGTGCGTGTGAGTGTGTGGACGTGTGTGTGTGTGGACGTGTCTGAGTGTGCGTGTGTATGTGTGTGGATGTGTGTTTGTGTGTGGATGGGCGTGTGTGTGTGTCTGGACGTGTGTGTGTGTACATATGTGTGTTTGTGTGTGTGTACGTGTGTCTGTGTTTGGACGGAACGTTATTGTACGGACCTGTACGTGTGTGTGGACGTGTGTGTGTGTGTGTGTGTGTGCGCGTGAGTGTGTATGTGTACGTGTGTACGTGTGTGTACACGTTCATGTATGTGTGTGTTTGTGTGGACGTGTGCGTGAGTGTGTGAGTACATGTGCGTGTACACGTGCGTGTACATGTGTATGTGTGGATGTGTCTGTGTGTACATCTGTGTAGACGCGTGTGTACGTGTGCCTGTGTGTGTGTATGTGTGTGGACGTGTGTGAGTACGTGTACGTGTGCGTGTTTGTGGACGTGTGTGTGTGTGTAGGTTTGTGTGTATGTGTGTGTGTACGTCTGTGTAGACGCGTGTGTGTACGTGTGCCTGTACGTGTGTGTGTGTGTAGGTGTGTGTGTGTGTGTGTGTGTGTGTGTGTGGACGTGTGTGTGTGTGAGAACGTTTATGTGGACAGACGTGTGTTTGTGTGTGTTTGGACTGAGGTGTGTGTGTGTGTGCGTGTGTGTGTGTGTGTGTGTAAGTGTGTGTGTGGATGGACGTGTGTTTGTGTGTGTGGACTGAGGTGCGTGTGTTTGTGTAGGTGTGTTTGCGCGCGCACCTGAGCTTTCATATGTGTGGACGTGTTTGTGTGTGTGTGGGCGTTCGGGTGTGTGGACAATTGTGTGTGAGATTGTGTGTGGACATGTGTGTGTGTGTACGTGTCTGAGTGTGTGTGTGTGTGTTTGTGTCTGTGGATGGGCTTGTGTGTGTGTCTGGACGTGTGTATGTGTGTTTGGACCTGTGTGTGTGTGTACGTGTGTCTGTTTGGACGGAACGTTATTGTGGAGACCTGTGTGTGTGTGTACGGAATTGTGTGTGTATGTGTGTGTGAGTACGTGAGTGTGTATGTGTCTGTCTGTACGTGTGTGTGTCTACACGTTCATGTGCGTCTGTGTATGTGTGTGTTTGTGTGGACGTGTGCGTGAGTGTGTGAGTACGTGTGCATGTACACGTGTGTGTGGACGTGTGTGTGTGGACGTGTGTGTGTGTGTGTGTGTGTGTGTACATCTGTGTGGACGTGTGTGTGTACGTGTGCCTGTGCGTGTTTGTGGACGTGTGTGTAGGTGTGTTTCCGCACGCGCATGGGCTTACATAGGTGTGGATGTGTTTGTGTTTGTCTGGACGTGTTTGTGTATGTGTGTTTGGACGTGTGTGTGTGTGTGTGGGCGTACAGGTGTGTGGACAAGTGTGTGTGTGTGTGTGTGTGTGTGT
This sequence comes from Neoarius graeffei, assembly GCF_027579695.1. Lineage (NCBI taxonomy): Eukaryota > Metazoa > Chordata > Actinopteri > Siluriformes > Ariidae > Neoarius > Neoarius graeffei. The sequence goes on along the minus strand of NC_083592.1, from coordinate 22,309,857 downwards.
CTGTGTGGACATGTCTGAGTGTGTGTGTGGATGTGTGTTTGTGTCTGTGGATGGGCGTGTGTGTGTCTGGATGTGTGTATGTGTGTGTGTACGTCTGAGTTTGTGTGTGTGTGTGTGTGTGTGTGTGTGTGTGCATGTCTGAGTGTGTGTGTTTGTGTGGATGTGTGTTTGTGTCAGTGGATGGGCGTGTGTCTGGACGTGTGTATGTGTGTATGGACATCTGTGTTTGTGTGTGTGTACATATATATGTGTGTGTGTGTGTACATGTGTCTGTTTTTGGACGGAACGTTATTGTACGGACCTGTGTGTGTGTGTGTGTGTGTGTGTGTGTGGACGGACTTGTGTGTGTGTGTGCTTGTCTGTGTGTGTGTGTTTGTGTCTGTGGATGGGCTTGTGTGTGTGTCTGGACGTGTGTATGTGTGTTTGGACCTGTGTGTGTGTGTACGTGTGCCTGTGTTTGGACGGAATGTTATTGTGCAGACCTGTGTGTGTGTGTGGATGGAATTGTGTGTGTACGTGTGTGTGTGTATGTGTGTGTGTATGTGTGTGTGTGAGTACGTGAGTGTGTATGTGTCTGTCTGTACGTGTGTGTGTCTACACGTTCATGTGCGTCTGTGTATGTGTGTGTTTGTGTGGACGTGTGCGTGAGTGTGTGAGTACGTGTGCATGTACACGTGTGTGTGGACGTGTGTGTGTGTGTGTACATCTGTGTGGACGTGTGTGTGTACGTGTGCCTGTGTGTGTTTGTGCGTGGGCTTACATAGGTGTGGATGTGTTTGTGTTTGTCTGGATGTGTTTGTGTATGTGTGTTTGGACGTGTGTGTGTGTGTCAGTCTGTGTGTGTGTGTGGGCGTACAGGTGTGTGGACAAGTGTGTGTGTGGGCGTACAGGTGTGTGGACAAGTGTGTGTGAGTGTGTGTGTGTGTCTGTGTCTGTGTGGACGTGTCTGAGTGTGTGTGTGGATGTGTGGATGTGTCTGTGGATGGGCGTGTGTGTGTCTGGATGTGTGTATGTGTGTGTGGACGTGTGTGTGTGTGTGTACGTCTGAGTTTGTGTGTGTGTGTGCATGTCTGAGTGTATGTGTTTGTGTGGATGTGTGTTTGTGTCTGTGGATGGGCGTGTGTGTGTGTCTAGACGTGTGTATGTGTGTATGGACATCTGTGTTTGTGTGTGTGTGTGTACATATATGTGTGTGTGTGTGTGTGTGTGTGTGTGTGTACGTGTGTCTGTGTTTGGACGGAACGTTATTGTACGGACCTGTGTGTGTGTGTGGACGGACTTGTTTGTGTGTGTGTACACATGCGTGTGTGTGTGTGTGTGCGCGTGCGTGTCTGCTTGTGTGTGTGTGTGCATGTGTGTGGATGGACGTGTGTTTGTGTGTGTGGACTGAGGTGCGTGTGTTTGTGTAGGTGTGTTTGCGCGCGCGCCTGAGCTTACATATGTGTGGATGTGTTTGTGTGTGTCTGGACGTGTTTGTGTATGTGTGTTTGGACGTGTGTGTGTGTAGATTAGTTAGCTCTCTGACGGAGAAGATTTCAGTGCTAGAAGCGCGTGTCCAGGCTTTAGAGCAGGTTAGTGAGCGTGAGAACAGTGTAGTTTCTGTTAGGGAAAGTCTGGACGCCCTAGGTGGAGTTAGCAATCCCCCAACTCCGGCATTAGAGCCCTTACAGCGGGGCGAATGGGTGACGGCTCGGCGGCATAAGCGTAGAGCCAAAGCTACCGCTGAGGCTCGCCCACGGGAGCACCACTCCTCTCCGCGTCACGTGCCGAACAGGTTTGCTCTCCTTAGTGATGCACCCACTGAGAAACCTGAAAGAGCTCTGGTTATAGGGGACTCTATCATACGGCACGTGAAATTAGCTCAGCCTTTAGGGGCACCAGCAGCTTTAGTCAGGTGTATACCGGGAGCCAGGGCGCCGGACATAGCAGGTAATCTTAGGGTCCTAGGCAAGCATAGGTTCTCAAAGATAGTTATCCATGCAGGAGCTAATGATATACGCCTTCGTCAGTCTGAGGTTACTAAGAGTAACTTTGTAGAGCTGTTTAAATTAGCGAAGGCGATGTCCGATGCTGTAGTATGCTCTGGCCCCATCCCAATGCGGCGTGGCGATGTAGCTTACAGCAGGTTATGGTCGCTGAACTGCTGGCTGTCCAGGTGGTGCTCTGAAAACAGTGTGGGCTTTATAGATAATTGGGCTAATTTTGAGGGCACTGCTGGCCTGTTAGGGCGGGACGGTATCCATCCCACTCGGGAAGGTGCTGCTCTCATTTCCTGCAGCATAGGTCATAGTCTCAGAACAGGCCTAGTTAATTTCTGACAATCCAGAGCCAAGGCCAGGGAGCAGACGAACAGGCTAAACCGACTGTCTGCTAGCTGCACAGAGTCGTCACTCAGGGCCCACTACATCGAGACTGTGTCTGTTCCCCGAGCTCAACAAAAAGGTAGAAATTTTCAGAGAGTTTGTTCCAGTAACCTAATCAATATAAAATTAGATCAGACTGACTGTACAGCTGCTGCCAGCACCTTTGATCTAAAGGTGGGGCTATTAAATATTAGATCTCTTACATCTAAAGCGCTAATGGTTAATGAACTCATTACTGATCAGGAGTTTAATGTACTGTGTTTAACAGAAACATGGATTAAGCCAAATGAATATATAGCATTAAATGAAGCGAGTCCTCCTGGATACAGTTATATACACCAGCCTCGTCTAACTGGCAGAGGAGGAGGCGTCGCGGTTATTTATAACGATTATCTAGGTGTAACACACAAACCTGGTTATAAATTTAATACATTTGAAGTTCTTCATACTCATATAATGTATGTAGCCTCAAAAAATAAGTCTACCCAGTTAATTCCATTGCTTATTATTTACAGGCCCCCGGGGCCATATTCTGAGTTTCTTTCTGAATTTGCAGATTTTATCTCAGATTTGGTTATTTCCTTAGACAAAGCTTTAGTTGTCGGAGATTTTAATATTCACTTTGATAACCCAGAAGACCCTTTAAAAACAGCGTTTGTGTCCATCTTAGATTCAGTCGGGATTAAGCAGAATGTCATAGGACCGACCCATAATGGTGGTCACACCCTTGATCTAATACTAACATTCAGATTAAACGTAGACAATATAGTCATACTTCCACAGTCTGAAGTTATCTCAGATCATTGTCTCATCTCATTCAAAATATGTCTGAGTAATAATATATGCACCTCACCACGCTACTGTATTAAACGTACTTTCACGTCAACTACTGCACAGAGCTTTATAAATGATCTCCCAGAGTTATCAACTTTGATTGGGTCATTGTCAGCCCCTGCAGAACTCGATCAGGCAACTGAATGCTTAGAGTCAACATTCCGCCATACTTTAGATAATGTAGCTCCTCTAAAAAGGAAAATGGTCAGAGACAAAAAATTAGCACCCTGGTATAATGATGACACTCGCACATTAAAACAGACCACTCGAAAATTGGAACGTAAATGGCGTCAAACAAAATTGGTAGTGTTCAAATTGGCGTGGAAGGAGAGCTTCCTGAAGTATAGAAAAGCTCTTAGTGCTGCGAGATCAACATATCTCTCCTCCCTAATAGAAGATTACAAAAATAATCCTAGATTCCTATTTAATACTGTAGCAAAATTAACCAGGAATAAGTCCACTATCAACACATGCACACCTGCAGTATGTAGTAGCAACGACTTCATGAATTTTTTTAATGACAAAATTGAGAATATCCGACAAAAAATTCAAACTACTAATTTAAGGTTAGACAATGAAAGCGACCTTGTAGTTAACAATATAACTGTATCAGATCATCAGTTAGAATGTTTTACTCCCCTAAAAGAAACTGAATTACTCTCATTAATCTCTACATCAAAAGCCTCAACTTGCGTACTAGATCCCTTACCGACACATCTATTCAAACAGATAATACCTGAAGTAATTGAACCGCTTCTAAAAATAATAAATTCTTCTCTTATGATTGGCTATGTACCCAAATCCTTTAAACTAGCAGTTATCAAACCCCTGATTAAAAAACCTGACCTTGATCCCTGTCAGCTGTCCAATTATCGGCCAATATCAAACCTCCCCTTTATCTCCAAGATCCTTGAAAAAGCTGTGGCACAGCAGTTATGCTCATATTTACATAGGAATAACATCCATGAAATGTATCAGTCAGGATTTAGACCTCATCATAGCACAGAGACAGCTCTGGTTAAAGTAGTAAACGACCTACTGTTGGCATCTGATCAGGGCTGTGTCTCGCTACTTGTGTTGCTTGACCTTAGTGCAGCATTTGATACCATTGATCATTCCATTCTTCTGGATAGACTAGAAAATGTTGTGGGAGTTAAGGGAATGGCCCTCTCCTGGCTCAGGTCTTATCTAACTGATCGTTATCAGTATGTCGATATAAATGGTGATATTTCTAGACGTACCGAGGTAAAGTTTGGTGTTCCACAAGGTTCTGTCTTGGGTCCACTGCTTTTTTCTCTATATATGTTACCTTTGGGCGATATTATTCGTAAACATTGTATTAGTTTCCACTGTTATGCTGATGACACACAGTTGTATGTCTCTGCAAAACCTGATGAGAGACACCAGCTTAATAAAATTGAGGAATGTGTTAAGGACATTAGACACTGGATGCTTATAAATTTCCTTCTGCTTAACTCTGACAAGACTGAAGTACTTGTGCTAGGACCACATAAAGCTAGAAGTAAGTTTTCTGATTACACAGTAACTCTGGATGGCCTTTCTGTTTCTTCACGTGCAGCAGTAAAAGACCTCGGAGTGATTATTGACCCCAGTCTTTCATTCGAAACTCACATTGATAACATCACCCGGATAGCTTTCTTTCATCTCAGAAATATTGCAAAGATAAGAAATTTAATGTCATTGCATGATGCAGAAAAACTAGTCCATGCTTTCGTTACCTCCAGGTTGGATTATTGTAATGCCTTACTGTCTGGATGTTCCAATAAGTGCATAAACAAGCTCCAGTTAGTTCAAAATGCCGCAGCAAGAGTCCTTACTAGAACTAGAAAATATGACCACATCACGCCTGTCTTATCCACACTGCATTGGCTCCCAATCAAATTTCGTATTGATTATAAAATACTACTATTGACCTTTAAAGCACTAAATGGTCTCGCACCACAGTACCTGAGTGAACTTCTGCTCCTCTATGACCCGCCACGCCTACTTAGATCAAAAGGTGCAGGCTATCTGCTGGTACCTCGTATAGTGAAGGCTACATCAGGGGGCAGAGCCTTTTCTTACAAAGCCCCACTGTTATGGAACAGCCTTCCAAGTAATGTTCGGGAATCAGACACAGTCTCAGCATTTAAGTCTAGGCTGAAAACATATCTGTTTAGTCAAGCCTTTTGTTAATGGTGTTTATGAGGTAAAGGAGTAGATCTGGAGGGTCCTCAGACATAGAGTGTTTTGGTAAACTGGGATGTATGGATGCTGTCAGTCCCCACTCGCTTGCTCACTCGAGTTTGTTGACGGTGCAGTGGCTGGCTGCTTTATGTCCCGGGGCTCCCTCATGCCTGTGTTACCTTCTGGCTCTCTCCTTTTAGTTATGCTGTCATAGTTAGTTGCCGGAGTCCCTGCTTGTACTCGGTGCAATATGTATACTGTTCCTACTTATTCAGGTGACATTGGGCATACCTAACCACCTGTGTTTTCTTTCTCTTCCCCCCCCCCCACCCCAAATCTGTCCCTCTGAGTTACATGGAGTCAACAGGAAATCTTTTGGTGGAGACGGTGGGGACCTCGACTGGCTATCGTAGCCTGCAGGGAATCGGCCGTCAGACGTTCTGTCGCATGTCCCAGACCCGGTGAAATGTAACTGAATTGTCTTGGCCAGGCCTAAGGGTCCCATCTGCATCTCATCATTGCTGAGGAGTGTGCTCCCATCACCCAATCAAGCATCCAGCCAGAGCAGGTCATGATATATTTTTTACCATATTAACATGCCATTGTGCGTCATGCCTGATGTAAAGACTCTCGTCTCTGCGAGCCTACCACACAGATTTAATACTTGTCATTTTTAGGGCATACCTAACAACGTGTTTTCTTTCTCTCCCCCCCCCCATCTGTCCCTCTGAGTTACATGTTGATCCTGGGATTGAGATGCTGGCCTCTTCTGCCCCTCGGACCTGCTTGATCCATCCTGGTGCCCTGTGTCTGGTCGGAGTTTTATCGCCCCACTCCTGTGAAGGACGGCCCCATGAGGACAGTTGAGGGTTATACCTGTTAAAACTGTTAATATTATAGTCAGGCTGTCTGTTGTTGCCCAAATGAGGATGGGTTCCCTTTTGAGTCTGGTTCCTCTCGAGGTTTCTTCCTCATGTCGTCTGAGGGAGTTTTTCCTTGCCACCGTCGCCACAGGCTTGCTCATTGGGGATAGATTAGGGATGAAATTAGCTCATGTTTTAAGTCGTTCAAATTCTGTAAAGCTGCTTTGCGACAATGTTTATTGTTAAAAGCGCTGTACAAATAAACTTGATTTGATTTGTGTGTGGACATTTGTGTGTGTGTGTGTGTGTGTGTGGGCGTTCGGGTGTATGGACAATTGTGTGTGTGGACGTGTCTGTGTGTGTGTGTGTGTGTGTGTGTGTGTGTACACGTCTGTGTGTACGTGTGTGTGTGTGGACTTGTGTATGTGGATGTGTGTGTGTGTCTGTGTACATATGTTTGGACGTGTGTGTTGACGTGTGCCTGTACGTGTGTGTGTTTTTGGAGGTGTGTGTAGGTGTGTTTGCGCGCGCGCGTGGGTTTACCTATGTGTGGATGTGTTTGTGTGTGTCTGGTCGTGTTTGTGTATGTGTGTTTGGACACGTGTGTGTGTGTGTGTGTGTGTCTGTGTGTGTGTGTGTGTGTGTGGGGGCGTACAGGTGTGTGGACAAGTGTGTGTGAGTGTGTGTGTGTGGACGTGTGTGTGTGTGTCTGTGTCTGGGTGTATGTGTCTGAGTGTGTGTGTGTATGTGTGGATGTATGTTTGTGTCTGTGGATGGGCATGTGTGTGTCTATATGTGTGTGTGTACGTGTGTCTGTGTTTGGACGGAACGTTATTGTACGGACCTGTGTGTGTGGACGGACTTGTGTGTGTGTGTGTGTGTGTGTGTGTGTGTGTGGGCGTACAGGTGTGTGGACAAGTGTGTGTGAGTGTGTGTGTGGACATGTGTGTGCACGTGTCTGAGTGTATGTGTGGATGTGTGTTTGTGTCTGTGGATGGGTGTGTGTGTGTGTCTGGATGTGTGTGTGTGTGTGTGTGTGTGTGTGGGCGTACAGGTGTGGACGTGTGTGTGTGTGTGTGTGTGGACGTGTGTGTGTGTGTGTGTGTGTCTACGTGTCTGAGTGTGTATGTGTGTATGTGTGTTTGTGTCTGTAGTTGGGCGTGTGTGTGTGTCTGGATGTGTGTGTGTGTTTGTGTGTGTACACGTGTGTCTGTGTTTGGATGGAACATTATTGTACGGACCTGTGTGTGTGTGTGGACGGAATTGTGTGTGTGTGGATGTGTGTGTGTGTGTGTGTGTGTGTGTGTGTAGATGTGTGGGGTGTGTGTGTCTGAGTGTGTGTGTGTGTGTGTGTGTGTGTGTGTGGACATATGGACATGGACGTGTGTGTGTGTGGACGTGTGTGTGTGTGGATGTGTATGATTGTGTGGACGTGTGTGTGTGTGTGTGTGTGTGTGTGTGTGTGTGGACATGTCTGTCTGGATGTGTGTGTGTGTGTGTGTGTGGGCGTACAGGTGTGTGGACGTGTGTGTGTGTGTGGACGTGTGTGTGTGTGTCTACGTGTCTGAGTGTGTATGTGTGTTTGTGTCTGTAGTTGGGCGTGTGTGTGTGTCTGGATGTGTGTGTGTGTTTGTGTGTGTACACGTGTTTCTGTGTTTGGATGGAACATTATTGTACGGACCTGTGTGTGTGTGTGGACGGAATTGTGTGTGTGTGGATGTCTGTGTGTGTGTGTGTGTGTGTGTGTGTAGATGTGTGGGGTGTGTGTGTCTGAGTCTGTGTGTGTGTGTGTGTGGACATATGGACATGGACGTGTGTGTGTGTGGACGTGTGTGTGTGTGGATGTGTATGATTGTGTGGACGTGTGTGGACGTGTGTGTGTGTGTGTGTGTGTGTGTGGACATGTCTGTCTGTGTGTGTGTGTGTGTGTGTGTGTACGTGTGTACATGTGTGTGGATGTGTGGACGTCTGTGTGGAAGTGTGTGTGTTTGGACGTGTGTGTGTGTGAGGACGTGTGGATGTGTATGTGGAAGTGTGTGTCTGGACGTGTTTTTGTGTGTGTGTGGAAAGAGGTGTGTGGGTGTGTGTGTGTGTTTGTGTCAACGTGTGTGTGTGTGTGTGCGTGTGTACGTGTCTGAGTGGATGTGTGTTTGTGTCTGTGGATGGGCGTGTGTGTGTGTCTGGACGTGTGTATGTGTGTATGGACGTTTGTGTGTGTGTGTACGTGTGTTTGTGTGTGTGTGTGTCCACGTGTGTCTGTGTTTGGACTGAACGTTATTGTACGGACCTGTGTGTGTGTGTGTCTACATGTGTGTGTCTGTGTGTGTGTGTACGTGTGTGTGTGAGTACGTGAGTGTGTGTGTGCCTGTGTGTACGTGTGTGTGTGTGTGTGTGTGTGTGTACACGTTCATGTGTTTGTGTGTGTGTTTGTGTGAACGTGTGTGGAAGTGTCTGTGTGGAAGTGTGCTTGATTGTGTGAGTACGTGTGCGTGTACACGTGTGTGTACACGTCTGTGTGTACGTATGTGTGGATGTGTGTGTGTGTACATCTGTGTGGACATGTATGTGGACGTGTGCCTGTGCGTGTTTGTGGTCGTGTGTGTGTACTTGTGTGTGTAGGTCTGTGTGTGTGGGCATATGTGGACGTGTGTGTGTGTGTGTGTATGTGACTGGCAGTGGACATATGTGTGTGTGTACGTGTGTTTGTGTGGGGACTTATGTGACTGTGGTTGTGTACGTGTGTTGTGTGTGTGTGTGTGTGTGTCTGTGTGTACGTTTGTTTGTGTGGACTTTTGGCGTGCGTGGATGTGTGTGTGTGGATGTGTTTGTGTATGTGTGTTTGGACGTGTGTGTGGACGTTTGTTTGTGTGGACTTGTGTGCGTGTGTGGACTTGTGTGTGTGTGTGGACGTTTGTTTGTGTGGACTTGTGTGCGTGTGTGGACTTGTGTGTGTGTGTGTGTGTGTATACATGTGTACGTGTGTGTCTGTGTGTGTAGGTCTGTGTGTGTGGTCATATGTGTGTGTCTGGAGATGTTTGTGTGGACGTGTGGACGTGTGTGTGTGTGTGTGTGTGTGTGTAGACGTGTGGGGTGTGTGTGTGTGTGTGGACGTGTCTGCGTGTGTGGACATGTACGTGTTTACGTGTGTGT
>NC_083592.1:22295460-22297960 GCF_027579695.1 Neoarius graeffei | reverse complement strand
GTGTGTGTGTGTGTGTGTGGATGGAAGTGTGTGTATACGTGTGTGTGTGTGGACGTGTGTGTGTGAGTGCATGTGGACGTGTGCGTGTGTGGACTTGTGTGCGTGTGTGGATGTGTGTGTGTATGTGTTTGTGTGTGTGTGTAGGTCTGTGTGTGTGGTCGTTCGTGTGTGTCTGGACATGTTTGTGTGGACGTGTGTGTGTGTGTGGACATGTGTGTGTGTCTCTGGATGTGTGTGTGTGTGTAGACGTGTGGGGTGTGTGTGTGGACGTATCTGAGTGTGTACGTGTGTTTGTGTGTGTGGACATTTGGACATGCACGTGTGGACGTGTGTGTGTGTGGATGGAAGTGTGTGTATACGTGTGTGTGTGTGGACGTGTGTGTGTGAGTGCGTGTGGACGTGTGTGTGTGGACGTGTTTGTGTATGTGTGTTTGGACGTGTCTTGTGTGTGTGTAGGTCTGTGTGTGTGTGTGTGTGTGGGTGTACGGGTGTGTGGACGTGTGTGTGTGTGTGTGTGGGCGTACGGGTGTGTGGACGTGTGAGTGTGTGTGGACGTGTGTGTGTGGATGTGTCTGAGTATGCGTGTGGATGTGTGTTTGGTGTTGATGGGCGTGTGTGTGTGTCTGGACGTGTGTGTGTGGACGTGTCTGGACGTGTGTGTGTGTGTGTACATATGTGTGTTTGTGTGTGTGTATGTGTGTCTGTTTTTGGACGGAACGTTATTGTACGGACCTGTGTGTGTGTGTGGACATGTGTGTGTGTACACGCGTGTGTGTGTGTGTGCGCGTGTGTACGTGTGTGTACACGTTCATGTATGTGTGTGTTTGTGTGGACGTGTGCGTGAGTTTGTGAGTACATGTGCATGTACACATGTGCGTGTACATGTGTGTGTGGACGTGTGGATGTGTCTGTGTTTACATCTGTGTAGACCCGTGTGTACGTGTGCATGTTTGTGGACGTGTGTATGTGTGTGTTTGTGTGAACATGTGTGGACGTGTGTGTGGACGTGTGTGAGTGCGTGTACGTGTGCGTGTTTGTGAGCGTGTGTGGGTGTGTAGGTCTGTGTGTGTGTGTGGGTGGGTGGGCGTACTGGTGTGTGGACGAGTGTGCGTGTGTGTGTGTTTGTGTGTGTGAGAACGTTTGTGTGGATGGACGTGTGTTTGTGTGTGTGTTGACTGAGGTGTGTGTGTGTGTGTGTGGATGTGTGTGTGCGGACGTGTGGATGTGTGTGTGTGTACGTCTGTGTCAACGCGTGTGTGTGTGTGTGTGTGTAGGTCTGTGTGTGTGTGTGTGTGTGTGTGTGTGTACGTGTGAGTGTGTGTGTGTACGTGTGTGGACGTGTGTGTGTGAACGTTTGTGTGTATGGACGTGTGTTTGTGTGTGTGTGTTGCCTGAGGTGTGTGCGTGTGTGTGTGTGTGTGTGTGTGTGTTTGTGGATGGACGTGTGTTTGTCTGTGTGGACTGAGGTGCATGTGTTTGTGTAGGTGTGTTTGCGCGCGCGCCTGAGCTTACATATGTGTGGACGTGTTTGTGTGTGTCTGGACGTGTTTGTGTATGTGTGTTTGGATGTGTGTGTGTGTGGGCGTTCGGGTGTGTGGACAATTGTGTGTGTGGACGTGTGTGTATACGTGTCTGAGTGTGTGTGTGTTTGTGTCTGTGGATGGGCTTGTGTGTGTGTCTGGATGTGTGTGTGTGTGTACGTGTGTCTGTGTTTGGACGGAACGTTATTGTACAGACCTGTGTGTGTGTCTGGACGGAATTGTGTGTGTACGTGTGTGTGTGTGTGTGTGTGTGTGTGTACGTGTGTGAGTACGTGAGTGTGTATGTGTCTGTCTGTACGTGTGTGTGTCTACACGTTCATGTGCGTCTGTGTATGTGTGTGTTTGTGTGGACGTGTGCGTGAGTGTGTGTGTGCATGTACACATGTGCGTGTGGACGTGTTTGTGTGTGTACATCTGTGTGGACGTGTGTGTGGACGTGTGCCTGTGCGTTTTTGTGGACGTGTGTGTAGGTGTGTTTGCGCGTGGGCTTACATATGTGTGTTTGTTGGTCTGTGTGTGTGTGTGTGTGTGTGTGTGTGTGTGTGGGCGTACATGTGTGTGGACAAGTGTGTGCGAGTGTGTGTGTGGACGTGTGTGTGTCTGTGTCTGTGTGTACGTGTCTGAGTGTATGTGTTGATGTGTGTTTGTGTCTGTGGATGGGCGTGTGTGTGTCTGGATGTGTGTGTGTACGTGTGTGTGTGTGTACGTGTGCGTGTGGACATGTGTGTGTGTGGATGTGTTTGTTTATGTGTGTTTGGACGTGTGTGTGTGTGTGTACGTGTGTTTGTGTGGGGACTTATGTGACTGTGGGTGTGTACGTGTGTTGTGTGTGTGTGCGCATGTGTGTGTGTGTGTACGTTTGTTTGTGTGGACTTTTGGCGTGTGTGGACTTGTGTGTCTGTGTGTGTGTGAGTGCGTGTGGATGTGTGTGTGTGTGTGTGGACGTGTTTGTGTATGTG
>NC_083592.1:21540460-21542960 GCF_027579695.1 Neoarius graeffei | reverse complement strand
GCGGTAGTCTCACGACCCGGATAGTAAACAATAAACATGGAGGACATGGAGTCGTTAGTGTTGCTGGTCTTGGTGCTGTGGCTTGTTGTCACCGACAACGCCAACAGATACTGGCAAGAGCGTATAGATGAGGCGAGGCGCATAAGGCTTCAGAAATTCTCGTAATTCGTAATTATTCTTCTTCCGGGTTTGCGGTGTTTACAGATCCCAGCGTGCTCGCGGGGCGTGTGTGGGCATGGTGAGGAGGAGTGTCCTCACAATCAGTGCACAGGGGAGTGTCTGCTCACGCCCCCAGCCTCACTCGGCACGGTTTGGCTCGCTTCAGCCCCACTCCAAAACCGTGCGAGTTTTAGGGGCTAAGCAGGGCTGAAGCGAGCCGAGTCGTGCTGGTTTTTGGTAGTCGAAACGCGAGCCGTGTCGGGCTGAAGTGAGCTGAAGCGAGCTGAAGTGAGCTGAAAAAGGGTAGTGGAAAAGGGCCAAAAGACTCAGCCAATGATCAGCTCCAGGGTGATCAAAGACGGTCTGAAGTTACCTGTGAGTACTGTGACAATTAGAAGATGCTTGTGTGAAGTTAATCTATCAGCAAGAAGCTCCCGCAAAGTTCCACTGTTAAAAAAAAGACGTGCTGAAGAGGATACAATTTGCCAAAGAACACATCGACTGGCCTAAAGAGAAATGGAAAAACATTCTGTGGACTGATGAAAGTAAAATTATTCTTTTTGGGTCCAAGGGCCGCAGACAGTTTTTCAGACGACCCCCAAACACTGAATTCAAGCCACAGTACACTCTGAAGACAGTGAAGCATGGTGGTGCAAGCATCATGATATGGGAATGTTTCTCTTACTGTGGTGTTGGGCCCATTTATCGCATACCAGGGATCATGGATCAGTTTGCATATATCAACATACTTGAAGAGGTCATGTTGCCTTATGCTGAAGAGGAAATGCCCTTGAAATGGGTGTTTCAACAAGACAACGACCCCAAACACACCAGTAAGCGAGCAGCATCAGGGTTCAAGACCAACAAAATGAAAGTTATGGAGTGGCCAGCCCAATCCCCGGACCTTAATCCGATAGAAAACTTGTGGGGTGACATCAAAAATGCTGTTTCTGAGGCAAAACCAAGAAATGCAGAGGAATTGTGGAATGTTGTCAAATCATCCTGGGCTGGAATACCTGTTCACAGGTGCCAGAAGTTCTCAGAAACCGTGGTTATACAACTAAATATTAGTTGAGTGATTCACAGGAATACTAAATCCTTGAGATTTTTTTTCAGTTTATACAGTAAATATTTGGAGTTTGTAATGAAAAATGCAGACACTGCTATTTTTTTGAACAGCCCAATGTTCATTTTTCTTCATTTTCTGTAAAGTAATTAAAATATTCGTACATTTTTCTTCATGTTTTGATGTAGAATATAATGTGCATTGTTCCCAATGCATGGAAATAAAAACTATTATAAGGATTTTGAGCTTTACTCACGTTTTTAAACGCACTGCTATTATTTTGAACACAACTGTGTGTGTGTGTGTATGTGTGTGTGTGTATATATATATATATATATATATATATATATATATATATATATATATATATATATGTGTGTATATATATATATTGTGTGTACACACACACACACACACACACACACATACACACATACATATATATATCACATCACAGGTGGCTTCTCCAGTGAGGAGAGGGAGGAAGATCCTCCTTAAAAATTCTAAGAATAAAAAGTTGAAATTGTCTTGACCAATTTAATGAATTGCTGTCCTTGAATATTACTATTTTACTGCCAAATACGACATGTACATTATATTCGTTTCTCTGGGTGAAATTACATTAGCACCCCCTATCGCTCGCTATTAGAAATTACTGCACGGAGGATCTTCCTCCCTTCGGCTCCCATTCACTCCGATTCAAACAGTCTCCGGCACTGGCGGCTCGTGGTTAACATAGACTTCAATGAGAGAGAGGAGGAAAATCCTCCTCTAAGAGGGTGGGACTAGCTAAGAGATCTGACAAGTGCTACAAAATATCAACCAATAGGCTGCAGCCCTAGTTGCGCAATGAACCAATAAGTAGAGGTCTTAGCTGCCTGGGGGGAGGGGTTATCTTATCAAACTTAACTTCTAGATCTGGTGACTCGGGCACTTCGGCAGTCAGAGTGAGAACGGCGAGGTGGAAGTGGATTGACTATGTTATAGATATTCTACGAATAAAGTAATGGAAACAGAGGACGTGGTGAATGTTTTGCTTGCAAAACCCTTCCATGGGCTGAGCTACAGTGAAAAATTAGCCATCAAAGCAGCAGGTAGACCAACCCCTAAAATCGAAATCACAAAACCCAATGGCAAAGGCAGTACAGTGAATGCTACATGGTTTGCTAGGTACACATGGCTCACTGGTAGCGTTACCACCTATCGATTATATTGCTGGCCCTGTTTGCTAATGAACAATGCCAAATCACAAGCGTGGAGTGTTCATGGTTTCAA
>NC_083592.1:21457960-21535460 GCF_027579695.1 Neoarius graeffei | reverse complement strand
TAGGTTAACTGGTGACTCTAAATTGACCGTAGGTGTGAATGTGAGTGTGAATGGTTGTCTATGTGTCAGCCCTGTGATGACCTGGCGACTTGTCCAGGATGTACCCTGCCTTTCGCCCGTAGTCAGCTGGGATAGGCTCCAGCTTGCCTGCGACCCTGTGGAACAGGATAAAGCGGCTACAGATAATGAGATGAGAACATTAAAATGTCTCTGTAAAAAGTGCATTGTTAATTATGTTAAACGTTGATTCTGTCTTCTGTGTCTGTTTCGTGCGCGCGGCTCTGAGGCCAAGAACACAAAAGCGAATGAGCATGCGACTCGGCGGAGGAGCGCAGTGCAGGAGACATGGGGTTTCCATGGTAACCATCAGCGCATTTTCATGTTTCATGAAGCTGTTAAATTGACATTTTCGAAGCAGCGCAGTTGTAGCCTGCCTTGTTTGTGATTTTAAAAATAAATCATTCGATAAGCCAAAGCAATAGAGTGGAAAGTTTCATCTTATGTTTGCCTTGGATAACTTTGCCTAAAACATGGTGGTGTATACTGATTTTTTTTTTTTTCCCCCCAGAATTTTTTTGTGTAGGTGTAACGGGTGCCAGATTGGTAATATATCTTGGTTCCACAGGCTACATGGTTAGGGTATCTTTTGTCCTCATTGCTTGGACCAGATCAAACCATTAAACAAGTTTAAATTATTCTTACTCTTGCCACATACATGATTTTTTTTTTTCAAAACTGATGATATTCAGTTCAAACACCATTAAAAGTAATTTCAGGAATAGATCTCTTGTGTGGCGTGTAATTCACCCCTCTCATTTAAATATGGCGAAGTTTTTCGGCGCGCGCTTTGCACATCACGGACCTCGGGGTGTAGTGTATCTGATCGAGCGTTCGGTGCTCGACTATGTTAGCCTGCGGCACTCCAGGTGCTGTCAATGATTGCTCATGCTTGTTGTTGTTGAGCTGCCACTAAAGAGAGCACAAGAAGTTACCTCGCCTCCGTGTACATTATTTATTAATATAGTTCTAGTGACCCACAGTCTGGTCTGAGACAGACATACAGTAAGACAATATAAAGAACTACAACACAGGGATTTTAAAATGCTGCTCCAGCCCTGATCATCTCTGCCCCTTTTTTCCTGAGCAGCAGGGTTTGAAACTCCAGCGATACGCTGCCACATAGTGCGCTTGTCAGTCGTCAGCAACTTTGTTGCTTCGTTCATTAACCGCAGGTTACTGTATCACGGATTTTATCTGAGACGTTAAAGTCCAGTACGTTCTCAACAAATCTAACATGATGTCAGAATGTTTATGCAGATGCTCATGGGAGTTGTAGGCGCGTAATATTACATTGCAATGTGTTTATTATATCAGATGCCTTCAGAGAAAACTACAATTAAAATATATTGTCATACCACAGAATCTGGCCCGTAGCCAGGGGGGATCGGAGGGTTTGTTCGATCCCCCCCGGACACACACGCCCCTCAAGATTACTCAAGATTTATTCATTTGTTCATGTCCGATGAATATACATTGATTCACATTTAAATTTACAATATCAAATCCAGACTAATCAAAAAAGAAAAGTACACTAAGTGAGGACGAGTTAGAAAAACGGCCGTCATTTCTCCTATGTTTATAAACATAAACATAGGAGAAATGACGGCCGTTTTTCTAACTCGTCCTCACTTAGGCCCACTTTACACGGGGACGGTATAAAACAAAAACGCAAAAGTCCGTTTTCGTTCTCACTTTTTTCCGCGTCTACACAACCGTTTTCAAGGAGGAAATCTGCGTCTATACGGTGACGCATAAATGTCTCCGCTATGTCTGCGCGCATGCGCAACATCTTCCGTCTTGTCTGATCTGCACATCTGCGCCGCTGTTCTGTCAAGTTATCCTACCAAGCCTACTACACATGCGCGAAATCCAGGAGGGTAGGAAAATTTAACAGTAGTTTTGTCCCACCGATCAGCTGGGCTGATAGAAAATCGGTGAGAATTTCACGCATTTGCCGATTTTTATGTTTTGTGCGTATTGGTCGAGTCTTTGGCCGAGTCAAATAATTTGTAATGACTTGTTTTAAATAATAAAACGGTCTGTATGAGAACTTGCTAGGATAACTTTACAGAACACCGGTCCGGCTGAGGTACTGTAGTGCTCGAGGGAGGAGCAAGAGCAAACCGAAACTCTTTTAATCTGCCTTTATTAAGTAACACTCACTCTTGTTTCGGTGAAGAAGAGAAAAGGCAGTGTCCATCTCAGCAAAATAAATCCGTTCGGCTGCTAGTTTTGTTTTCAGTCTCGGGTTTATGGTTTCACGAGCGGCTTGAATAGGCGGCGCGCGCGTGCGTGTGTGTGTAACTTGGCGACACCAAACTGAGGAGCTCCAGCTGGGCGAGTGAGCAGGAAAACACATCTACTGCATTAAAACACAGAGCAGCTTGAAGGTCCGTTGGATCGATGTAATCAGACATGCTCTTACTTTTTTTACTTACTTTCTTACTTCCCGGGCTGGCATGTGCAGTATATGACATATGTATGACGTAAACGCGTACCCGATGTGAGCAGATCCGAGCAGAGTTTCGCGTATTGGGTAGTTTAGACGGATATGCAACGGGGGCCGTTTTTAACTTATCCACTCTGGAAGGCGTTTTCAATTTTATCCGTTTTTCAGCCTCGGAAACGCCGTCCCCGTGTAAACGAAAGGCACTTCTGATAAAATATTTAGTCGTTTTTACCCGACAGCGTCCTCGTGTAAACGGGCCCTTAGTCTACTTTTCTTTTTTGATTAGTCTGAACACGTTTTGTTCAGACTGCTTTACACCCCAATCCAGTGGGTGGCGGTAATGCCCCCATTAGACCCCTTTCACTGACGTCACCCGAAACCGGAAGTAAACAAACCCTGCGCCATATTGGAAGACCAACAAACTCGTGATTAGGGGGAAATAACGGCAGCGCGCGGTATGTGAACCCATGAGGCACTTGGATCATCAAAAACCTACAATGGTAAACTTTTGTGCTGTGTTAGGGTGTTCTAACAAAGCTGATGGGAAAGGTGAAAAGAAGTCTTTCTACAGAATACCAGCTGTGATTGAGACACAAGCAAACCAAGGAGCTTTCTGCCAGGAGACAGAGAGAGTACTTAGCTGCTTTATGCAGAGCGGATCTGAATACTTCAAGTCTATTTTGTTACTGGTAAGTCACTAGACTAGAGTGTTGTAGAACATTTTTTTTAAATGTTTACTGAATAAAAACATCCTTAATTTTATCAAATATTCTCTACTCTATATTTCATTTCTTTCTTTTGTTTTAATTTTCCTCCCTCCATCCCTCTTTGGATTTTAAATACATTTTTCCCCATGTCCAAATAATTCAAATATATATAAATATAAACAGATAAGTAGTAAATTAAAAATTAATTATGAAATTAAAAAATCCATTCTCCCTTGCCCCGAGTCTTATCATATGGGTCAAACCCATCAATCACAGCCAGTTTCTCCACATACCGTGCCCTTTCTGCAGCTGGTAATGTACTCACATAGCCAGAATTATCAGCCATCGTGTCACTTTACTCTCGCTCGTACTTTGTTTTATATTGTGAGCATGTATGTATGCATGTACTTGGTCTTCCAATATGGCGCCCTAGCACAATCTCGCGGTACGGTGATGTCACGCGGTAGCCCTGGATAGAAGAGAAAATGGGGGGAAAAAAGAAGATAAAGACAGAAAATGCAAGAAATCTGCTGCTACTTTGTCCCAAAATATTGGCACCATGTTCCAAAAAAGGGCCAAAATGGGTAAGGTGCTGAGTGCAGGACTTTGTTTTTCTTTTGTTTACAACAGTAGTGGTAGATCGATCTGTCAGAGTGATCAGTGGGGGGTAGCGTCAGCCCGTCCGTCAGTCTATGTGTGTCAGTGACACACGCACACAGAGATGAGTTAGGTGGCTAGGTACTAGTAGCGTCGGACCTGGGGCTGCTTTAATTGTTTTTTTCAGCTTGGGAAATCGGAGCTGTGGTGTGAAGACAGTAAAATGCGAGACTTTAAGAGCACGTGTTTTTCAGTTGTCATGGTAACATGGCATCATGGTAACATGACGCCCTGTCAGTGGTTTAGCATTTGGATCAGAGTGAAAAGAAACGTGTGCACTAGCTGAAAAATGAAAATGTTCAGACCAGTGTGTGTGAAAACACCTACTGTTGCTGCATTTGGGCAATTTTAAATTAATTGTCCTTATAGGGCTGTGTGACATTATTTCAATCTCAGGATTACTTGAAACATTTATCTCAATTAGAAATTATTGTTGTTTTTTATGCTAAAGCATGGGCAGATCAGGAGTGTTCTGACGCCATAAACAACAACTGAAGTGAGCAACAGAGACAGACAACAACAGACAGACAATGAAGGAGAGCAACAACAGACAGACAATGAAGGAGAGCAACAACAGAGACAGACAATGAAGGAGAGCAACAACAGAGACAGACAATGAAGGAGAGCAACAACAGAGACAGACAATGAAGGAGAGCAACAACAGAGACAGACAATGAAGTCACAGCACAGTTGTAGGAAGATAACAATAATAAGTTAGACAACAGAGAACTTATAATGAATAAAAAAATGTCTAAATTAGAAGATTTGAAGTGTGCTCGTGTATTTGGGGGGTACAGGAGTAGGGGGCCAGATGAAGTCCACTTTTGGGGAAAAAAGATCCCCCCCCCCTCCACAATGCTGGCTACGGGCCTGAGAATAAACCACCCGCCAAAGTGGCTAGTGGGACTAAAGTCATTACCCGCCAAAGCCGGATTTTACCAGCATTTGGCGGGTGGGCGGGTGCTAATGTAAAGCCCTGATATATATGGGTCTGTCTCAGAAACTTCGTACTGTGGGGGTACCCCACTAAATATACTCAGTCAGTAAACTATACGGTTTTGAATGGTGATGTTGGTTTTAATTTGAAATAAAATGAAAGAAATAATACAGATAAAACTAAATCTTTGATGTGAATATTCAGAATTTGGCAAAAAATTCGACAGATTTGTGGAAAAATGGTGGCTTGATCTGGGACATGATAAATGGTTGACTACATCGCATTCCCTTAAAAAGGTTGTAGTCCACTGAAAAGTCTACAGTTATCACCAGTTGTATTTTAAGTTGTAACTTTATACACCTAAGGATTGGTGCGCTCACAGAATAATCATAACCGTAATAAAACATGTAAAGGACCAGCATTGTCCTTGTATGTGTTTTTGTCATTTTGCCTGGGAAAAACAACATATAAATATCTCATCTCATTATCTCTAGCCGCTACAGGGTCGCAGGCAAGCTGGAGCCTATCCCAGCTGACTATGGGCAAGAGGCGGGGTACACCCTGGACAAGTTGCCAGGTCATCACAGGGCTGACACATAGACAAAGGCAACCATTCACACTCACACCTACGGTCAATTTAGAGTCACCAGTTAACCTAACCTGCATGTCTTTGGACTGTGGGGGAAACCGGAGCACCCGGAGGAAACCCACGCGGACACAGGGAGAACATGCAAACTTCGCACAGAAAGGCCCTCGCCGGCCATGGGGCTCAAACCCGGACCTTCTTGCTGTACTAACCACTACACCCCCGTGACAAGGTAATCAAAGTATCAAAATGAGAGAAACTGGTCTCTCATTTGGGACATTGTGGTCAAAAAATTAATTTTCTAATTTTACTTATATATATATATATATATATATATATATATATATATATATCAGGATTACTGCCGTGGGCCAAGCCCACATAGCGCCAACACAAAAGATCTCCACTCCTTGCCGTCCCCCGCCATCGCCTCATGGAAGGGGAGACCAGTGTCTTGCACTGTATCTCTCCATCGCATTCGTTGTCTGCCTGGGTGACGGCGTCCTCTTGGTTCCCAGTAGAGCAGGCGGCGGGGCAAGCATGTTCGCTGCATGCGGGTGACATGCCCAAGCCATGTGAGTCATTTATGTCGCAAGATGTTAATGAGCGATGTTTGGCCGGTTCTCTTGAAGATCATTTCATTGGGCACATGGTCTCGCCACGAAACACCAAGAATTCTTCTCAGGCATCTGGTGTGAAAAGCTGCAAGTCTTTTCTGTTCCTGGACGGTGGTATTCCAACTTTCTGAACTATACAATAGGGTCGACAGAACTACAGTTTGATAAATAGTCATTTTTGTGGGCATCTTGATGGATATATGGCGCATGACAGGTAGCAGTCTGTTAAAATCGTTCGCTGCTTTTCCAATCCGGTTATCTAGTTCAGGTGTAAGATCTCCATTGTGTGTTATTGTGCTTCCCAGATAGACGAACTTGTCGACGTTTTCAAGAGGGGCATTTTGGTTGCTCAGAGTGATTGTGATATGTCTTTCCTTTGCCACGTCCATGATTTTGGTCTTCTTTGAGTTGATGCTGAGTCCAACCATTCTTCCCTTCTCTTCTACTTTTAGATGTTGCATATTGTAGTCTTTGTTCTGTCTCGTCGATCAAAGCTATGTCATCCGCAAAATCAAGGTCGGACAATCGTTGTTGTTTGTAGCGAGAACTCCTTCGTCTTTCCCTAGGTCATTCTTTTCCAAGGCATTCTTAAGAACCCAATCAATGACGATACCAAACAGTAGGGGGGACCAAACACAACCCTGTCTAACTCCTGTTGTCACTTCAAACCAGTCTGTCTTTTCACCATCTACTTCCACGCAGCATATTGAGCCATCGTAGGTGTTCTTCATGATGTTGATTAATTTCCTTGGAATCAAATCAAATCAAGTTTATTTGTACAGCGCTTTTAACAATAAACATTGTCGCAAAGCAGCTTTACAGAATTTGAACGACTTAAAACATGAGCTAATTTTATCCCTAATCTATCCCCAATGAGCAAGCCTGTGGCGACGGTGGCAAGGAAAAACTCCCTCAGACGACATGAGGAAGAAACCTCGAGAGGAACCAGACTCAAAAGGGAACCCATCCTCATTTGGGCAACAACAGACAGCCTGACTATAATCTTAACAGTTTTAACAGGTATAACCCTCAACTGTCCTCATGGGGCCCGTCCTTCACAGGAGTGGGGCGATAAAACTCCGACCAGACACAGGGCACCAGGATGGATCAAGCAGGTCCGAGGGGCAGAAGAGGCCAGCATCTCAATCCCAGGATCAACATGTAACTCAGAGGGACAGATGGGGGGGGGGGGGGGAAGAGAGAGAGAGAAAAAAAACACGTTGTTAGGTATGCCCTAAAAATGACAAGTATTAAATCTGTGTGGTAGGCTCGCAGAGACGAGAGTCTTTACATCAGGCATAACACACAATGGCATGTTAATATGGTAAAAAATATATCATGACCTGCTCTGGCTGGATGCTTGATTGGGTGATGGGAGCACACTCCTCAGCAATGATGAGATGCAGATGGGACCCTTAGGCCTGGCCAAGACAATTCAGTTACATTTCACCGGGTCTGAGACATGCGACAGAATGTCTGACGGCCGATTCCCTGCAGGCTACGATAGCCAGTCGAGGTCCCCACCGTCTCCACCAAAAGATTTCCTGTTGACTCCATGTAACTCAGAGGGACAGATTTGGGGTGGGGGGGGAGAGAAAGAAAACACAGGTGGTTAGGTATGCCCAATGTCACCTGAATAAGTAGGAACAGTATACATATTGCACCGAGTACAAGCAGGGACTCCGGCAACTAACTATGACAGCATAACTAAAAGGAGAGAGCCAGAAGGTAACACAGGCATGAGGGAGCCCCGGGACATAAAGCAGCCAGCCACTGCACCGTCAACAAACTCGAGTGAGCAAGCGAGTGGGGACTGACAGCATCCATACATCCCAGTTTACCAAAACACTCTATGTCTGAGGACCCTCCAGATCTACTCCATTACCTCATAAACACCATTAACAAAAGGCTTGACTAAACAGATATGTTTTCAGCCTAGACTTAAATGCTGAGACTGTGTCTGATTCCTGAACACTACTTGGAAGGCTGTTCCATAACAGTGGGGCTTTGTAAGAAAAGGCTCTGCCCCCTGATGTAGCCTTCACTATACGAGGTACCAGCAGATAGCCTGCACCTTTTGATCTAAGTAGGCGTGGCGGGTCATAGAGGAGCAGAAGTTCACTCAGGTACTGTGGTGCGAGACCATTTAGTGCTTTAAAGGTCAATAGTAGTATTTTATAATCAATACGAAATTTGATTGGGAGCCAATGCAGTGTGGATAAGACAGGCGTGATGTGGTCATATTTTCTAGTTCTAGTAAGGACTCTTGCTGCGGCATTTTGAACTAACTGGAGCTTGTTTATGCACTTATTGGAACATCCAGACAGTAAGGCATTACAGTAATCCAACCTGGAGGTAACGAAAGCATGGACTAGTTTTTCTGCATCATACAATGACATTAAATTTCTTATCTTTGCAATATTTCTGAGATGAAAGAAAGCTATCCGGGTGATGTTATCAATGTGAGTTTCGAATGAAAGACTGGGGTCAATAATCACTCCGAGGTCTTTTACTGCTGCACGTGAAGAAACAGAAAGGCCATCCAGAGTTACTGTGTAATCAGAAAACTTACTTCTAGCTGTATGTGGTCCTAGTACAAGTACTTCAGTCTTGTCAGAGTTAAGCAGAAATCCCCCTTGGAAGTCCATACGACTCGACTATCTTCCAGAGCGAATCTCTGTGGATGCTGTCGAAGGCAGCCTTGAAGTCAATGAAGTTGATCTTAACAGGTATCTGAAATTCAAGGCATTTTTCCACAAGTTGGCATAGGGCAAAACATTGGACGGAGCAAGCTCGTCCCTTTCGAAATCCAGCTTGGTTTTCTCTGAGGCGTTCGTTGATAGCATCCCGAACGCGTAGCAGCACCAGGGTGCAAAATACCTTTCCGGCTATGCTTAATAAAGTGATGCCGCGATTATTGGAACAGATTGTAATATCACCTTTTTTTTTGGAATTTTGACAATGACCCCCCTCTTCCAGTCTTCTGGTATCTTTTCACGAGTCCACACTACGATACATATTCGTAGTAACCAATCAATCAGTTTGCCGCCTCCAGCTTTCAGCCTCTCCCCTGTGATTTTATCATATCCTGCGACCTTGTTGTTTTTAAGCCTTCCAACTGCTCGGTTGACTTCGTCTTTAGTTGGGGGACTCAGATCAATTTCCAGCTCATCAAATTCGGTGGTTATGTCCTCCAGAGCAATATCAGGTGGTTCTACATTTAGGAGCTCTCTGAAATGCTCTGCCCATCTTTCCAGTTTCTTTTCCTTACAGTCAATTACTTTGCCATCTTTGTCTTTCACCACTGATGTATTTCGGGTCTTTCTGCCAGTCAAAGTTTGTACTTTCTGGTAGACTTCTCTCTGACTCTTTCTACTTGCTGCTTCTTCAAGCACCGACGCTTGTGTGTCGATCCAGTTCTTCCAGTCTTACTCGGCATTGTTTTTGACTTTCTTGTTTAGTTCTTTATACTTCTTACTTTCTTCTGTTTGGAGCTGGTCTTTGGCTTTCTTAGCATTTCTACGATGTTCAATGAGTTCACGCGTTCCTGGGCTTATCCAGCACTTGTATTGACTGGTTTGGTAACCTACGGTCTTTTCTACTGCAGTGTAGACTGTGTCACAAAAGGTGTTCCATTTGAGGTCCACATCTGGTTCAGATGATGGGTCTGATAACACGTCAAAGCGATTGGCTATCTTTATCTGATAGTCTCTTGCCAGATGGGGGAGAAGCAGATCTCTATCCAAAAGCTTTGGGTTTTTTGTCTTCTTTCCCTGGGCAGCCAGCTTGAGTTGGATCTTGGCAATGATGAGCTCATGGTCACTCCCTATATCAGCACCCCTAAAAGCTCGGATGTCCAGCAGAGACTTTCTCCATTTACCGTTTATCAATACATGGTCAATTTGGTTGTGATTATTACCATCAGGTGATGTCCAGGTAGTTTTGTGGATGGTTTTGTGCTGGAATTAGGTTCCACCAGCGACCATGTCGTTTTCAGCACAGAACTCAACAAGTCGCAACCCATTGTTGTTCATATCACCGACGCCATGGTGACCAAGTACTCTTTGCCAGTGTCCGATGTTACTACCAACTTTTGCATTAAAGGTCAACTAAGTTAAAAAAATTAACTTTCATAATATGTTTATTCTTACCTAAAAACACAAAACCCGACTTGGAAGTAAAGCAAGAAAGTTGTTCTTCTCAAAATCGTATATTTTTAGTGAAGTTACAAAATATCCCTTTCTGATTGGACAACAGGTGATGACGTATGTTTCAGAATACAATGCAGAAAGTACCTGAAGAAGTCCCTGCAGTTTTTGTGGAAATGATCGATAAGGATCGAAATAAAAGGGACACATTGTGTTGTGCATTGTTTTCCATTGTGTCACGAAAGGTGTAGGCCTGTGTAGCAAATAAGATGTTATTTCAACGCCCTGATTTGTAGGTTGACTATTTTCATTCCGTGACACAGGTGCACATGCTCTGCCTGTGCGTCAATGCTGACTGCCGTCGAATCAGTGTGCTGCAGAGAGATCCCCGAAGTGGCTGCAAAAATACAAGCCTACAATGAGCAACACAATGCACAACTAGAGTGCATCACGTCTCACCCAGGCTTTCAAACAGTCTGCCTGGATAGATGGGTACTGGAGACAGCACACTACCAGTATGTGCAGCAGTATGGTGGGCAGTGTTCGAACTATGCTGATATTTTCGGGGGGTCCCTTTTTTTCCCTTGGGGGGGTGCTTGCGCTTGTCTCAGAGCGCGGATCTCCAAACACATGAGAAGCCTATCTTGCGCACATATCACGCGGACTCCACACCTCCACACACGCATCGCGTCTGAAGTCATAACTCATCAGGGGAAATCGTGTCCGCATTGGCATGTTCAAAAAACAACCTCGCGTCAACAATGATACCACACGCAAGAAAAAAAGAAAACAGTCAGGCTACTCAACACATCTGATCCACAGCAGCACCAAAGCATCACTGGAAATCATGTCAACAACCAATCTTCCACAACACTTCGGATATGCAAATGCTTCCCGTTACACACGATTGCTATGTCAATAAACATCATTTTGCCAATATTTTAGAGACCCCCCAACATTTCCCAAATCATGTTTTCAAGGGATCTCATGTCTGTTTCAGGGGATCTCGGATCCCCTGAGTACCCCCGTAGTTCGAACGGTGATGGTGGGCATGCAAGGCGGGATCCATCTGAAAATGAGTGAGTTGTCCCCCTAGAATTCTGATTGGTAACAAAAGTGCCGAGATTTCATGTATTGCTGCAGCTAAAGTCATCACTACTGTAGTAAAATAATAATAATAAAACCACACACAAAGTAAATTCACAAAGTACATTGAATTTACAGGAAATTCAGACATACTGCATATCGGCAGCTGGCTACCGTAGATGGTGCTGGGAGTACCTAGGCCGTCATGTTCGCGTTCCACTGCCATCCTGTGCAGTCACAAAGATCCGGGAGACATTCCCATCCACTGAATATACAGGTTTCCAGGATGTGGTGTAATGTGGCAAATAAAGACGTTTGAATGTATACTTGAATCAGATTTATTTGTTCTAATGCAGGGGTTTTCAAAGTGTGGGAGAGTCAGCCCCCCCCTCGGAGAGCAAATAAACAACAGCGCCCCCCCTTACAATTTTTGTTGTTGCTATACTTAATGTTCCATTCGTATTTTAAAAAAAAAATGGTTGTTGTACACATTATTTTTTTTCTTTTTCACATTTTAAACATCTGTGCTTTTTAAAACATCTTGTTTTACACATTTTAAACATCTCATAGCATCGTTAGCTAGCACCTCTTGGCAGACAACACACTGTGGCAGTGGAGCATCTTCAGATCCAGTCCATGAAAATCCAAACTTTGAATAATCGTGGTCATACTTCCTTCTTTTTCCAGTCCCCCAGGATTCCGCGGGCCTTTTTTGTGATTGTTGCGGGCTAAAATGTCTGATGTTGCGGGGGGGGTTCCAAAAAAATTGCGATGAAAGTTGCGGTGTTTAGGTTTTTGTTGCGATTATATTGCGGGAGGAAGTTAAAGTTGCGAGAAATTGTTGCGATTTTCTCTTTTTGTGATTAAAATTGAGTGATATGTTAAATATTAAGTTATTACTGAAAAACTATTGATTAAAAAAACAAAGACACTGAGAAATGGTCCTATAAACAACTTTACCAATATAAAAGATTACCAGGACTGCAAAAATGCAGAAAAATAGGCTTTACTTATCCAAATGCACCTGTTGGTTCAAAGGTTAAAGTGCATAGAACCTCACAGCACAACATGAAGTTACCTTAAAATATAATATAAATGCCTCAGCTTTCATGTAAGAAAAAAAAAAACTATTAATACTAGTACCGTGTGCAGGCAGTCTCTCCTGAAGACTAAATTAAACAATAATTATAAACTAATAAAATAAATGGCTCAGGCTTCATAGAAGAAAAAAAACAATTTGAACAGAATCTCACAGTATGATGCTGAAGCTGCCTAAACAATGGAAAATAAAATATCATTTTGGCAAAAATGTTGGCATCCATTAATTTCTTGTATTAAGTAAAAAAAAATAAAGTGCACACAGTCCTTCACTGTAAACATAACACACTTTCAGTAACAGAATTTAAGCCTACATAAACACTGACTCGCACATCATGCAATGTTGCCAGATACTGCTGACGGTTTCCAGTCCAAAATATATTCAAAACCTGCCAAAATGCACTTGAAACCGCCAATCTGGCAACACTGCGCGCATGCTGCTTCTCTTGAACATAGACATCCGGAAGTAAGGCGGAAGGTAGTTTGTCGATGTCACCTCAAGACGACGCCAACGATTGGTCAAATTTGCGGGAAAGTTGCGGTGATTGGATATAATTGCAACACCGCCCTGAATTCGTGGGGATTGGTTGAATTTGCGCTGAAGTTGCAAATCGCAACGTCCTGGAGGCTCTGTTTTTTTGCTTGGCCGTCTCCTCACTCCCTGTAGCTTTAGGTACTAAAAATCGATCCATTTTGTCTCTCACGTTGCGCCCCCCCTGAAGAACTCTGACGCCCCCCCAGGGGGGGCGCGCCCCACACTTTGAAAAGCCCTGTTCTAATGCATTTGTTAACCCTATAACAAAGACAAACCAGAGGTCCAAAGACCTGGGAAAAGGATTCACACAGCAATCCTTCCCAATCCAGTGTGGATACATTATATGTCCCTAACACTAACACTTGCCTGAAATAACCTCAGCAATGATAACAAAAAATAATAATAATAATAAATATGTATGGTGTTGAAACAGAACTGAAAAAGTTTTCAAAGACCCAAAAAGGCACAAGATCATACATGACACACATTTGCCCATCAAAAGTTTCTCTGATGTGTACATACAGCACAATACAATCATTTTTTGGAAAATCGGCTGTGATGGCATCGGATTATCTCCTCTTTAGGGGGGTACACATGGCCGCTGCTCAAAGGTGGTGGTGATGACTGCCTCTCTGGTGGTGAAGTGTCAAAGTCTTGCTCCGATACATCAGCCATGAGTTCCTCAACATAGGCTACACACATTAAAAAAACGTGTCAAACATTCAAAAGAAGATTACTGCTTTTAGTTTTGGTGGGCTGTCTGTTTTGTAACACTAGGTAAAGCGTTTTACAAATCAGTGCAAAGCCAGTATGTGACAAATGTATGGGGGAAATCACAACCTACATAACGTGACATTTTCCACCTTTGACTTACAGTAGTTGCATGGTTCTTTGACTGGCTTAGCTGAAGCACTTCCTGGCTTGTACTTTGGTTTTCGAATACTATAGCGTACTGTAGGTCCCCTTTACTTGTCCTTGCCTGCTCTCTGTCACTGTTTGCGTTGTAGTGTAGTGCTGCCAAATGAATCCCGAGATAGAAATGAGAGGAAAGAAACAATGATTTTGTTGATGCTGTTAATATTGATACTGAATGTGATGTTATCTATTATCAGCATGAAAACAGCAACATTCTGAGTTATCAAGATTAGCGAGAGGTATGAACTTACCTGCTGAGGATGCCATGATATCTGTACGACTTCATTTTTGGCGCAAATTTTTTGATGGTCTCATCTTTGGGGAAGCGATGAAAGCTTACCCCGTCTTTATATGTATTGCCACAACCTGCGATTATACACAGAGTAGGCATGGCTGGGGACTGTAGGCGAAAACTCTGGACTCAGTCTTTGTAAGTAACTAAATCAACTCAAATTACTTTCCGCACTTCAGTCCAGGTGCAACGACTATGCCACCGTGTTATTCTGAAACACATGTAACGAGGTTGCGTGACCTATCTCGTGCTCGTAAGTTTATTTTTTGAAGGGTGGAGCTTTGGGTCCTGAAAAACAGATGAAATACCACTTTCCAGCAATTAGTGCACATTCACAAAATCACGCTCAGAAATGTAATTATCTCTCTGGATACGTGAAAACACATTTGGATCACCGTGGAATTTTGTTTTTTGTTTTTTTAACTTAGTTGACCTTTAAAGTCACCGATCACCAATTTGAAATCATGTCTTGGCACGTCATCAGTGATGCTTTGTAGGGTCTCGTAGAAAGTATCTTTTGTATCATCCTCTGCATCCTCAGTTGGAGCGTAAGCTACAATGAGATTTTTGCTTGTTTGGTATAAAGCCTCGCTTTCAAAATCCTTTCGCTGACAGTTTCGTATGACGTAAGGCTTGCTCTAGTTCTAGGAGAGAGCAGCAAACCAACACCTTGCCTATGTATGTCATCCATACCCGAGTTAACAAATAACCAGCCTTCAATCATCTCGATGTTCGAGCCAGTAAGATGGGTCTCACAAATCCCACACATGTCAATGTTATACTTCTCCATCTCTCTCACCAAGAATGTTTTATTCCCTGTCTTGTGAAGTGTTCTAGTATTCCAAAGGCCTAGTCTCATTGGCCTTTTAATGATCTTCAGGTTCTTCCGTTTGCCACCCCTGGTCAGACTAATAGCTCCTTGGGACAAGTTTTCACCATTAGTTGTCATCGTTCTGGCTTGTAAAGCAGCGGGGTCGCTTACAGAAGAAATGTCTTGTAGTCTCATTGTGTCAGATTCCGTCGCAAAGTATACTTCAAGTGGGTTGCTGGCCCAAAGTGAAGGGTTTTTAATTGGGTTTACCTTCCCTTAACCATTTTAGTCGCCTACGACAAGCATAGTATACGTTGGGGGTATTCATAATCCGCCCACCACACGGAAATATAAAAATTAAAATAAATAAATGTGTGTGTGTGTGTATAATATATATAAATGGATAGAGAGGTCAATTCTTATATTATTATACTGTCTTATATTATTATACTATAGTATATACGGGATTATACTGTCGCTTTCATTTTTGTACTTTTCACTTTCGCTTTCCTTTTTCCGGTTTTTTTTTTCCGGTTTTTTCTCTTTCTTTTTTCGGAAGAACGCCGAGACCGGAAGCTTTCTTTTTTTTCTCCTCCTGTGTAAAGTCCACAAGCGGAGGCCATCTGATCTGCTTTAATATCAACAGATCTTCATTTAAGGTACGTGAATCTTTTCATCATGGCACACCTTCAGCCTGTTCAGTGTGCTGAGTGCAGGATGTTTAGTCATTCTTCCTCCGTCACTAGCGATAGCTCTATTAGCTTTACTTGTGATAAGTGCAGATTAGTTAGCTCTCTGACGGAGAAGATTACAGTGCTAGAAGCGCGTGTCCAGGCTTTAGAGCAGGTTAGTGAGCGTCAGAACAGTGTAGTTTCTGTTAGGGAAAGTCTGGACGCCCTAGGTGGAGTTAGCAATCCCCCAACTCCGGCATTAGAGCCCTTACAGCGGGGCGAATGGGTGACGGCTCGGCGGCATAAGCGTAGAGCCAAAGCTACCGCTGAGGCTCGCCCACGGGAGCACCACTCCTCTCCGCGTCACGTGTCGAACAGGTTTGCTCTCCTTAGTGATGCACCCACTGAGAAACCTGAAAGAGCTCTGGTTATAGGGGACTCTATCATACGGCACGTGAAATTAGCTCAGCCTTTAGGGGCACCAGCAGCTTTAGTCAGGTGTATACCGGGAGCCAGGGCGCCGGACATAGCAGGTAATCTTAGGGTCCTAGGCAAGCACAGGTTCTCAAAGATGGTTATCCATGCAGGAGCTAATGATATACGCCTTCGTCAGTCTGAGGTTACTAAGAGTAACTTTGTAGAGGTGTTTAAATTAGCGAAGGCGATGTCCGATGCTGTAGTATGCTCTGGCCCCATCCCAATGCGGCGTGGCGATGTAGCTTACAGCAGGTTATGGTCGCTGAACTGCTGGCTGTCCAGGTGGTGCTCTGAAAACAGTGTGGGCTTTATAGATAATTGGGCTAATTTTGAGGGCACTGCTGGCCTGTTAGGGCGGGACGGTATCCATCCCACTCGGGAAGGTGCTGCTCTCATTTCCTGCAGCATAGGTCATAGTCTCAGAACAGGCCTAGTTAATTTCTGACAATCCAGAGCCAAGGCCAGGGAGCAGACGAACAGGCTAAACCGACTGTCTGCTAGCTGCACAGAGTCGTCACTCAGGGCCCACTACATCGAGACTGTGTCTGTTCCCCGAGCTCAACAAAAAGGTAGAAATTTTCAGAGAGTTTGTTCCAGTAACCTAATCAATATAAAATTAGATCAGACTGACTGTACAGCTGCTGCCAGCACCTTTGATCTAAAGGTGGGGCTATTAAATATTAGATCTCTTACATCTAAAGCGCTAATGGTTAATGAACTCATTACTGATCAGGAGTTTAATGTACTGTGTTTAACAGAAACATGGATTAAGCCAAATGAATATATAGCATTAAATGAAGTGAGTCCTCCTGGATACAGTTTTATATACACCAGCCTCGTCTAACTGGCAGAGGAGGAGGCGTCGCGGTTATTTATAACGATTATCTAGGTGTAACACACAAACCTGGTTATAAATTTAATACATTTGAAGTTCTTCATACTCATATAATGTATGTAGCCTCGAAAAATAAGTCTACCCAGTTAATTCCATTGCTTATTATTTACAGGCCCCCGGGGCCATATTCTGAGTTTCTTTCTGAATTTGCAGATTTTATCTCAGATTTGGTTATTTCCTTAGACAAAGCTTTAGTTGTCGGAGATTTTAATATTCACTTCGATAACCCAGAAGACCCTTTAAAAACAGCGTTTGTGTCCATCTTAGATTCAGTCGGGATTAAGCAGAATGTCATAGGACCGACCCATAATGGTGGTCACACCCTTGATCTAATACTAACATTCAGATTAAATGTAGACAATATAGTCATACTTCCACAGTCTGAGGTTCTCTCAGATCATTGTCTCATCTCATTCAAAATATGTCTGAGTAATAATATATGCACCTCACCACGCTACTGTATTAAACGTACTTTCACGTCAACTACTGCACAGAGCTTTATAAATGCTGTCAACTTTGATTGGGTCACTGTCAGCCCCTGCAGAACTCGATCAGGCAACTGAATGCTTAGAGTCAACATTCCGCCATACTTTAGATAATGTAGCTCCTCTAAAAAGGAAAATGGTCAGAGACAAAAAATTAGCACCCTGGTATAATGATGACACTCGCACATTAAAACAGACCACTCGAAAATTGGAACGTAAATGGCGTCAAACAAAATTGGTAGTGTTCAAATTGGCGTGGAAGGAGAGCTTCCTGAAGTATAAAAAAGCTCTTAGTGCTGCGAGATCAACATATCTCTCCTCCCTAATAGAAGATAACAAAAATAATCCTAGATTCCTATTTAATACTGTAGCAAAATTAACCAGGAATAAGTCCACTATCAACACATGCACACCTGCAGTATGTAGTAGCAACGACTTCATGAATTTTTTTAATGACAAAATTGAGAATATCCGACAAAAAATTCAAACTACTAATTTAAGGTTAGACAATGAAAGTGACCTTGTAGTTAACAATATAACTGTATCAGATCATCAGTTAGAATGTTTTACTCCCCTAAAAGAAACTGAATTACTCTCATTAATCTCTACATCAAAAGCCTCAACTTGCGTACTAGATCCCTTACCGACACATCTATTCAAACAGATAATGCCTGGAGTAATTGAACCGCTTCTAAAAATAATAAATTCTTCTCTTATGATTGGCTATGTACCCAAATCCTTTAAACTAGCAGTTATCAAACCCCTGATTAAAAAACCTGACCTTGATCCCTGTCAGCTGTCCAATTATCGGCCAATATCAAACCTCCCCTTTATCTCCAAGATCCTTGAAAAAGCTGTGGCACAGCAGTTATGCTCATATTTACATAGGAATAACATCCATGAAATGTATCAGTCAGGATTTAGACCTCATCATAGCACAGAGACAGCACTGGTTAAAGTAGTAAACGACCTACTGTTGGCGTCTGATCAGGGCTGTGTCTCGCTACTTGTGTTGCTTGACCTTAGTGCAGCATTTGATACCATTGATCATTCCATTCTTCTGGATAGACTAGAAAATGTTGTGGGAGTTAAGGAAATGGCCCTCTCCTGGCTCAGGTCTTATCTAACTGATCGTTATCAGTATGTCGATATAAATGGTGATATTTCTAGACGTACCGAGGTAAAGTTTGGTGTTCCACAAGGTTCTGTCTTGGGTCCACTGCTTTTTTCTCTATATATGTTACCTCTGGGCGATATTATTCGTAAACATTGTATTAGTTTCCACTGTTATGCTGATGACACACAGTTGTATGTCTCTGCAAAACCTGATGAGAGACACCAGCTTAATAAAATTGAGGGATTTGTTAAGGACATTAGACACTGGATGCTTATAAATTTCCTTCTGCTTAACTCTGACAAGACTGAAGTACTTGTGCTAGGACCACATACAGCTAGAAGTAAGTTTTCTGATTACACAGTAACTCTGGATGGCCTTTCTGTTTCTTCACGTGCAGCAGTAAAAGACCTCGGAGTGATTATTGACCCCAGTCTTTCATTCGAAACTCACATTGATAACATCACCCAGATAGCTTTCTTTCATCTCAGAAATATTGCAAAGATAAGAAATTTAATGTCATTGCATGATGCAGAAAAACTAGTCCATGCTTTCGTTACCTCCAGGTTGGATTATTGTAATGCCTTACTGTCTGGATGTTCCAATAAGTGCATAAACAAGCTCCAGTTAGTTCAAAATGCCGCAGCAAGAGTCCTTACTAGAACTAGAAAATATGACCACATCACGCCTGTCTTATCCACACTGCATTGGCTCCCAATCAAATTTCGTATTGATTATAAAATACTACTATTGACCTTTAAAGCACTAAATGGTCTCGCACCACAGTACCTGAGTGAACTTCTGCTCCTCTATGACCCGCCACGCCTACTTAGATCAAAAGGTGCAGGCTATCTGCTGGTACCTCGTATAGTGAAGGCTACATCAGGGGGCAGAGCCTTTTCTTACAAAGCCCCACTGTTATGGAACAGCCTTCCAAGTAATGTTCGGGAATCAGACACAGTCTCAGCATTTAAGTCTAGGCTGAAAACATATCTGTTTAGTCAAGCCTTTTGTTAATGGTGTTTATGAGGTAAAGGAGTAGATCTGGAGGGTCCTCAGACATAGAGTGTTTTGGTAAACTGGGATGTATGGATGCTGTCAGTCCCCACTCGCTTGCTCACTCGAGTTTGTTGACGGTGCAGTGGCTGGCTGCTTTATGTCCCGGGGCCCCTCATGCCTGTGTTACCTTCTGGCTCTCTCCTTTTAGTTATGCTGTCATAGTTAGTTGCCGGAGTCCCTGCTTGTACTCGGTGCAATATGTATACTGTTCCTACTTATTCAGGTGACATTGGGCATACCTAACCACCTGTGTTTTCTTTCTCTCCCCCCCCCCACCCCAAATCTGTCCCTCTGAGTTACATGGAGTCAACAGGAAATCTTTTGGTGGAGACGGTGGGGACCTCGCCTGGCTATCGTAGTCTGCAGGGAATCGGCCGTCAGACATTCTGTCGCATGTCCCAGACCCGGTGAAATGTAACTGAATTGTCTTGGCCAGGCCTAAGGGTCCCATCTGCATCTCATCATTGCTGAGGAGTGTGCTCCCATCACCCAATCAAGCATCCAGCCAGAGCAGGTCATGATATATTTTTTACCATTTTCACATGCCATTGTGCGTCATGCCTGATGTAAAGACTCTCGTCTCTGCGAGCCTACCACACAGATTTAATACTTGTCATTTTTAGGGCATACCTAACAATGTGTTTTCTTTCTCTCTCTCTCTCTCTCCCCCCCCCCATCTGTCCCTCTGAGTTACATGTTGATCCTGGGATTGAGATGCTGGCCTCTTCTGCCCCTCGGACCTGCTTGATCCATCCTGGTGCCCTGTGTCTGGTCGGAGTTTTATCGCCCCACTCCTGTGAAGGACGGCCCCATGAGGACAGTTGAGGGTTATACCTGTTAAAACTGTTAATATTATAGTCAGGCTGTCTGTTGTTGCCCAAATGAGGATGGGTTCCCTTTTGAGTCTGGTTCCTCTCGAGGTTTCTTCCTCATGTCGTCTGAGGGAGTTTTTCCTTGCCACCGTCGCCACAGGCTTGCTCATTGGGGATAGATTAGGGATAAAATTAGCTCATGTTTTAAGTCGTTCAAATTCTGTAAAGCTGCTTTGCGACAATGTTTATTGTTAAAAGCGCTGTACAAATAAACTTGATTTGATTTGAATTCAACCTCCTTAGGTACACACAGACCAAAACCCCTCTCTCTCTCTGCGTGCATGCACATATAAGGGAAAACATAACCAACTTGGCATTGTGGATAACAGTTGAAATAATCCTGACTGCATGTTTGGATAACAGTGAAATGAGCAGGCATTGGGGACATGTTTATTTAATTATTCATTTATTTGCTCATTCTTTCATGTGAACGGATATTCATTTAATTTAAAAAAATGCTTGGAATTAAAAAAAATTGCCCAAAAATGTAAAATAGTTTCAATTATTAATTACCACATTATATATGTAATGCTTAATTGCCGTGGGCGGCACGGTAGTCTAAGTGGTTAGCATGGTTGCCTCACAGCAAGAAGGTTCTGGGTTCAAGCCCAGCGACCAGCGGGGGCCTTCTGTGTGGAGTTTTCATGTTCTCCCCGTGTCTGTGTGGGTTTCCTCCGGGTTTCCCCCACAGTCCAAAGACATGCGGTTAGGTTAATATGGGACGGCCTTGGGTTGAGGTGCCCTTGAGCGAGGCACCTAACTCCCAACTGCTCCCCGGGTGCTGTTAGCATGGCTACCCACTGCTCACGTGTGCGCGCACGTGTGTGTTCAGTGCTTCAGATGGGTTAAATGCAGAGAGGAATTTCACAAGTGTGTGATGAATAAAGTTGTGCTTTCTTTTCTTTCTTAATGACGATACAATACAGTGATATATTTTAAACACTTTAGTTTCAAGTCAAGTCAACTTCATTGTCAAATATGCTATACATGCTCGACATACAGCACAGATGAAATTTCAGTCCTCTCTGACCCACGGTGCAAACAGGCAATGCAATAAATAAAAATAGAATAACTGAAATAAACAATAAACAGTATAAACACTCTAGATAAGAAATAAACATAGACTAAACACTCACAGGTATATATACATACGCATATATATATATATATATATATATATATATATATATATATATATATATATACACACACACACACACACGTATATAAATTGGAGCAAAGGGACATAAAATAACAGTCAAGGGCACTTAAGGTATAGCAGGTAAACATGAAATAAGCAGTATAAACAATAAACTAATAGCAGTTAAGGTGAGGTAGTGCAGAATAGTGCAAATGAGCGAGGTAAAGTGAAATGTGCAGTCCCTGAGTTCAGTGTGCGAATGAATGTTGAGATTGTGTGTGTTTTGGGGGGACTGTGAGGGTGACGTGATGTCAGATGCTGAAGGGGGGCAGGGGGGTGTACGGGCAGAATCTGTGGCAGACGGGGGAGGAGGGTCAGAACAGGGAGGGAGTTGAGCCTCCTAACCGCCTGGTGAAAGAAACTGTCCTTGAGCCTACTGGTTTTGGCCCGGAGACTCCGCAGTCTCCTCCCCGACGGCAGCAGACTGAAGAGGCTGTGAGATGGGTGGGTGGGGTCACTTGCAATCCTGATGGCTTTGCTGGTGAGGCGGGAGTTATAGATATCCATAAGAGAAGGGAGAGAGACACCAATGATCCTCTCAGCTGCTCTCACAATGCGCTGCAGAGTCTTGCAGCAGGACACGGTGCAGGCGCCATACCACACGGTGATGCAGAAGGTCAGGATGTTCTCGATGGTGCCTCTGTAGAATGTGTGCATGATGGGGGCCGGGGCTCTTGCTCTCCTCAGTTTGCGGAGGAAGTACAGACGCTGTTGGGCTTTTTTGGCCAGTGATGCGGTGTTGTTGCTCCAGGACAGGTCTTCAGAGATGTGCACACCCAGAAACTTGGTGCTGCTTACCCTCTCCACTGCAGCACCGTTGATAGTTAGTGGAGCATGCTGGGTGTGCGCACTCCTGAAGTCCACAACAATCTCCTTCGTCTTCTCCACGTTCAGGCAGAGATTGTTGTCCTTACACCACATGGCCAAGCGGCTCACCTCACTCCTGTAGGTTGTCTCATCACCATTGTTGATGAGACCCACCACAGTCGTGTCGTCCGCAAACTTAATGAAGAGGTTGGAGCTGGATGTTGGTGTGCAGTCATGGGTCAGCAGAGTGAAGAGGAGGGGGCTCAGCACGCATCCTTGGGGGGCCCCTGTGTTCAATGTGATGGTGCTGGAGGAGTTGCTGCCGACCCGTGCAGCCTGTGGTCTCCCCGTCAGGAAGTCCAGCAGCCAGTTGTACAGGGAGGTGTCGAGTCCCAGCTGGTCCAGTTTATGAATGAGCTGCTGAGGAATGATTGTGTTTGAATGCTGAGCTTAAGTCTATGAACAGCATTCTGGCATACGAGTCTTTTGTCTCCAGGTGGGTGAGGGCTAAGTGGAGGGCAGTGGAGATGGCGTCATCGGTCGAACGGTTGGACTGATATGCAAACTGGAAAGGGTCCAGGGCGGGGGGGGAGGGCAGACTTGATATGCCGCATGACTAGCCGCTCGAAGCACTTCATGAGGATGGAAGTGAGTGCGACTGGGCGGTAGTCATTGAAGCAGGATGGAGACTGCTTCTTCAGGACTGGGATGATGGTGGTGACTTTGAGGCACGTGGGGACAACAGCCTGGCTCAACGAGATGTTGAAGATGTCTGTAAAGACATCTGTGAGCTCCTAGGCACAGTCTCTCAGGACACGACCAGGAATGTTATCAGGACCCGGGGCTTTCTATGCATTTGTCGTCCTGAGAGCTCTCCTCACGCTGTCTGGGGACAGCGTCAACACCTGGTCGCCAGGAGGTGGTGGGGTCTTCTGTGCCGTGGTGCTGTTGTCTGCCTCAAAGCGAGTGAAGTTGTTGTTCAACTGATTCAGCAGAGAGGTAGAGTTATCACAGGTCTGCAGCGAGGGCTTGTAGTCTGTGATGGTCTGAATCCCCCACCACAGGTTCCTGGTGTCTCTGCTGTCGTTGAAGTAGTCAGCAATGTTCCTGGAATACTGTCTCTTGGCCACCCTGATGCCTCGTGACAGGTTGGCCCTAGCTTTCCTCAGGCCCACCTCATCCCCAGCTCTGAAGGCGGTGTTCCGAGCCCTCAGGAGCCTGTGGACTTCCCCTGTCAGCCATGGCTTCTGATTTGCCCGAATGGAGATGGTTCTGGTGACTGTAATGTCGTCCATGCACTTCATGTTGGCAGAGACAGTCTCTGTGTACTCCTGGAGATCTGTAGTGTTGTAGGTGGTCGCCTGTCTGAACATGCTCCAGTCAATGGTGGAAAAACAGTCCTGGAGTGCCTCTGAGGACCCCTCTGGCCACACACGTACCTGCTTTGTAGCTGGTTTGGTGACTTTAACCAACGGCCTGTATGCTGGCATTAGCATAACAGTGGAGTGATCTGAGGCCCCAAGGTGGGGGAGGGGTAGGGCTTTGTAGGCACCTCTGTGCATGGTGTAAACATTGTCCAGAGTATTGTTTCCATGTGTGTCAGAACATGTCAGAAAGTTGATATGTCCATAGAGTTTTGGAAACATGCTCTTGGGGTTTGCATCCCCAGCCAGGATGAGGAAAGCATCTGGGTGGGCTGTCTGCTGCTCACTGATGTGCTGATAGAGTTAATTCAGTGCTTCACTCCTGTTGTTATTGGAGCCGGGAGGGATGTATATTGCTACCAGCAATATGGCTGTAAATTCCCTCGGCAGGTAGAATGGCCGGCACTTAATAATTATAAACTCCATCAGTGGTGAGCAGTGTTTGCAGACCACGACAGCATCGTGGTACCAGGCATCACTGATGTAAACACAGAGTCCCCCCCCCCCGACTAGTGCTCTGTCTGACCGGTAGCATGTTAGCCAGGCTAGCTGAATGGCACAGTCCGGGACGCTGTCGTTAAGCCATGTTTCCACAAACACAAGGACACAACACTCACTCACAGACTTGGAAGATGAGCGGAGTAGGCGGACATAATCCAGCTTGTTGTCCAGCGAGCGCACGTTGGCCAGAGTGATGGTAGGGATAACCGGCCGGTGAGGGCTAGCCGCTAGCCTAGCCCGGATACCTCCGCGCTTGCCCCTCTTCTGCTTCCGCATGTTCTGCCTGTGGCGCTTCCACTGTGGGCTGGATGCAGGAGTGGGGGTCGGTGGTTGAGCAGGCCTCCGGAGCAAACCGTAGTCACATAGCACTTCCGCGTCCGCTGGATTTATATCCGTGAATATAGTTCTGCGGATGTCGAGCAGAAACTCATGAGTATGTGCGCCTTAAGACTGATGGACACGACAAAGACGAACAGATACACGCTGTTTTAAAACACAAACACAAAAACACCGTTCTGTCAGGACGGAGAGGAGCCGCTGCATGTGTACGCGCTGCCATCTTAATTTTTGATAAAAATGAACGCCATGTGACCTCATCAACTGGATTTAGCAACTACTGCTGCCTATATGAGGGACTTCTTGCAAAGAAACTCTTCGTAATGTTGCTCTTAAGACTCCTCCTCACAACTGAGTTTCAGAAAACCATGTACAGAGACAACGTTCCTTGCTTCAGAGAATCTCTCAACTCGCTCTTTAGCCCTAAAGGGCAACATTATCAGGAAACCTACCCCAGTTAAATAAGGCCTGAGCCAGAAGAGGGCCCTTCCTTTAGCTTCAACATTTTCTAGGCTGTCAGGTAGTATGAGTAATTGTATAATTAATGGTGTCAAGCTGCACTAAGGTCAAGCAACAGAAACCAGGAGAGACAACCTTGATCAGAGGTCAGTAGTAGGTCATTTACTACTTTAACCAGTGCTGACTCTGTACTATGATGAGGCCTAAATCCAGACTGATACATTTCATTCATGTTAGTCCTATGTAGGTATTTATTGCTGGCCCAACAAGTGACATTAGACTTCCATTATATGTGACTTACTTAATTCTACTGAAAGCTATCTGTTTTCCTTCCAGAACCCCAGTCTTGGTTCTCAGGCTACACAGGACTCTGGCCTGGGTTCTCAGTATGTCCCATCACCTGACAGAGGCAAACATTCCAGAAGCCAGCAACACAAAGAGACAAGACCCACTTCCAGCTCAGAATACTGTGTTTACTCTCCCCACCCACATGATCAACACGATTATGGGAAAAGAGGTGATTAGTGTTGGCTATGTACATGAATGTACCGCTTCTGATATGCCTTCCAGGAAAAAAAAAACATCTCTTGTATTTCAAATCAAGTTTCAAATCAAGTTTATTTGTATAGCGCTTTTAACAATAAACATTGTCGCAAAGCAGCTTTACAGAATTTGAACGACTTAAAACATGAGCTAATTGTATTTGATCCCTATAGAGTCTTCATGCAGAAACCGTGATGGTGAGAATGATGAGGATGGTGTTGGTGGAACTCATTTCAGCCCCCCACCAGGCTCCGTCATCTACACTGTGCCCCCTGATGGCACCCATCTTCCCCCAGGCATGGTCATCTACGCCCCTCCTGTTCCAGGTCTGGCCGTAGGCCCTGGTTCAGTGTTTTATGGCCCTCCACCTGAAGGGGTCGGGCTGGTTTATGGCCCTCCTCCCAGTGGTCTACATATCTCTCTAGTCCCTAATGGCACTCTACACTGCAGTGTACCTGGTCATCTGGATATGGTGAGACACAATCCAAGCAAGGGTCACATATATGTGTCACATGGCTGATTAAAATTGACAATTATATTAATATTTAAAAATTAGATGGGTAAGCCACATTTATGACTGGGGTGCTATTTTGAACCATAGATATAAGATCTACCGTGTGGGAAATAAGGCCGGACCGGTGGACATTTACCAGTCATTTTCACATTTGTCCATCTGTATTTCAAAAGCATCGGACCAGATGGACGATGAAAAATAATTTGAATGTGTCCGTATGTATTTCAAAAGCATAAAACTGGATGGCTCATGAAAAATTGTAAAGATATGGGTCTAATCTACTTCAAGTTTTCTTCCAAATGTTACACTGAGTGAATACATTGTTATAACATGGCCTG
Source organism: Neoarius graeffei (assembly GCF_027579695.1). Lineage (NCBI taxonomy): Eukaryota > Metazoa > Chordata > Actinopteri > Siluriformes > Ariidae > Neoarius > Neoarius graeffei. Next base: position 21,508,866 of record NC_083592.1, on the reverse strand, counting down.
TGAAATGGGGGCCCCCGCGGGCCCAAATTTAAAAATTCATAACTCTGCCACCCAAAGTCCCAGCCCCACCAAACTTTACAGGCACATCCCTCTCCCAAAGACCTTTTGAATGAGCCCAGGCTCTGCTCAATCCGATGTCAGGAGCGAGCACAGCTCATGGAAAACTTTAGCACGAGCCTCTGCTCCAGCTGCTCATGCGCACAGTGTTTTAAAAATTTGTAACTTGGCTACTGAAGGTTCTAGCCCCGCCAAAATTTACAGGCACCTCCCGTTCCCCAAGTGGCACACTAAATAAGACAATAATAATACACCAAGTATTCACTGTCGTTTTTATTTCACAATGCAGTTGACTCATGTTTTGGGGTTGACAGTATCTGATTGATCCAGTTGGTTGATTGAGTTCAGTTTACATGAAACATTGCAGTACAGTATGAAAGTGCCAAACTGCCATTCAATGGTTATGTGCATTTTTTTCATTCATAATAAAAGTGACATTGTATTAAATTTGGCTCAATAGTTTTTTTTTTTGAAAACAGGATTGTATTAAATTCAAATAAAAATCTATCAATATACATATAATTATGGTTCATATGGTCATAGTCATATGCTTTGTAGGATGTAGATTTATATTTTAAGAGTTTTTATTTTCTTCTAAGTTCTAGTCCAGCAGATTTTAGTCTGAATACCAAATGATATTACCATGCCTAGTTTTGAGTCCTTTTAAAAGTCATTTTGTTACAAAGTTACTTGGAATCTTGTACTCAAAATTTGTATTGTTAATTACTAAATTTCTTATAGACTTATTATAAACATAGTATAAAAAATGGTCATTGTTGACATAATGTTTCATGAATGTTATTATAGTACCTATATGTGAGTACCAGTAAGTTGTAACCAGCTGAAACATCCTTGCACCCCATACTTTTTTTTCTAGACATTGAACTAACCTGTGTACACTATTGTTTTCTTGGGTATAACTTTGAGCATGTTTTTCTCGAATCTTCTGACATTTTCTTGTAAATTGTATTCAATTTGTAGTGTAATTAGCAACTAACGTCTAGTGTAATTTGGCCTTTGAAGATCACAAAAATCATTTGGACAGGCTGAAATTTGGACGGACAGACATTATTTTCAGAATTGTCTGTCCTGTGACAGTCTGCTTAAAATTCCTTATTTCCCTCACTGCATCTACATTCATATTTGTTTTTTTCCAACAAACAGGATCTTAGTTATAGGATATTAGTTATTTGTAGAAAGTAATTTTGTATGTGTGAAGATATATATATGGTACTGTTTTTATTGCTATAACAATTTTTTTTACCGTATGTGTGTATATTGCCGGATATTATCAGCAGAATTTTTGTCTTATTAAACTGGTATTGGTAACAAAATATTCATATATGTTGGGTACTAATGGATGCATTTGAAAATCAAGTCATTTAATGCTGATCATGGTTGAGTGCTGTGTTCTTGAGGCTGGTGATTTTATTTTATTTTTTGTTTTTTTGTTCTTCAGTCATACTCTTTAAGGGAGGCAGACCATTCTTTAAGCATGCACGAGTCCGGCAGAGTGGCAAGTGGACAGGTACTCGGGCTGGAGGAGCAGAGATCAAAGTTGCAGATGGAACTTAAAGAGCTGCAGGGAGTTGTGAGCCAACCTCAGCGCCACAAGTCAGGGAAAACTCCTCTGCTTACAGTCTACACTCACACCTGCTCTCAATCTGCACAATATTTTCACACCTGCTATCTGTTGGTCTCCACAATACTCACACCTGCTATCTGTCAGTCTCCACAATACTCACCCCGCTCTCAATTTGCACAATACTCACATGTTCTCTCAGTCTGTACAGTTTTCTTACACCTGCTAGCTCTGTCTCTACAATACTGTCACACCTGCTAGTTCTCAGCCTCCATAATACTCATACCTGCTCTCAGTCTGTACAATACTGTCACACCTGCTAGCTCTTAGCCTCCATAATACTCACACCTGCTCTCGGTCTGTACAATACTGTCACACCTGCTATCTCCCAGTCTCCACAATACTCTCATACAGTACCTGCCATCTCCCAGTTTCCACAGTACTCTCACGCTTGCTTCCAATCTCGCAATACACTCTTACACCTGCTCCCAGTCTCCGCAATACACTCTCATACCTGCCGTCTCCCAGCCTCCGCAACGCGCTCGTGCCTGCCGTCTCCCAGCCTCTGCAATTTATTTGTATGCATTTGTTCACTCATACCTGCTTCCAGTCTGTACAGTACTCTTGCGCCTGCTGTCTCCCAGCCTCTGCAATACACTCTCATGCCTGCTGTCTCCCAGCCTCCGCAATACACTCTCGCGCCTCCCAGCCTCCGCAATACTGTCACATCTGCTAGCCGTCACTTTCCACAACACTCTTACACCTGCTGTCTCTGTCTGCACAATTCTGTCACACTTGTACAATACTCACCTACTCTACAGAGCACAGGCTCCTGCTTTCGGCCAACAAAATTTTGGTCTCCACCACACACTCAACCATATCCATGCCTGCTACCGTTCTATAAAATAGTCGCACAGTTTCACAATAGTCACACACGTTAGTGGTACCACTTAATTGTATATGACCAGAATGTATTTGTTCAAATTAGACAATTTATATTATTTGGTTATTCGCCCCTTTCCCAAATCCCAGCATGTGTTGTGCGCTGGGAATTTCCAGTGACTAGGTTCACGTTGCTGATAACGATATAAAAACAAATATTGGGCTATAATTTTTGATGTTCAAATATCAGATGTAAGCGGAAATGTGCTGTTATTAGATTGCCTTTATTTGTCTAGTTACTGGTTCCGTGGTATTTTTAGTTAGCACAGAAGCTTTTAATTGGTCATCCTTATCATATTGTCTTTAGCTCTGACTGAATGCACTGCCACTGCATTCTGCAGTTCCTGTTTGTGGTGCCCACTATTTTGGTCTAACTGTACTAACAGACGTCCAGTGAGAAATAAATCCTATCATGTAGATTGTATATTAAATATTTAATGCTTAGCCTAGGTTTGACTTTGACATGGCATGCTTGAGGCTGAGCAATCTTAGCTGCTGGCTGCTTGTACATTTGACTCTAATTAATGCCTTTTATCTCTTCTGCTTTCCAGTGCAACCAGGAACATTCTACATTTGATCCACAGTGGGCCACGGTGGTGAAAATATTTAGAAAGTAATTACTGATGATTCACTTAATGAATTGACGAGATCTCATCCATTTGCAGTGGTCTCAAAGTTTAGGGTACGAGTCAGTAGAGGGTACAATTAAAAAGGTTGAAGCCCTTCACCGTGAACCATAGGCGAGAAAAATGGAAAACTGGGGTTATCCGAGACTGTTTTAAAGCATTTGGGGAGGAATTTCCAATTTATTGTGAACAGCAAAATAGAGTCTGAAGTGATGGTAATCAATACTAAAAATTTTAATAGAGCTGCCATATAGTAATTAATCAAAAAGAAATTTGACAGTACAAAACTTTTTATATATTTTTGATGTTTACAAACTCAAGTAACAGTTACAATAACTTGATTTTGTAAACATGAGAAATGTATAAAGTTTAGTACAGTAATTTCTTTTTGATTCATTGTTTAATTTCTGAATAATCTGAGTATTGATCTAATCCTAAAGCTTTTATAACAGTGTCTGTAGTGATATCAGGTACTGAACTTGATTCAGGTTTTTACATGTTCTGTCTTCCCCTTTATCCTTCTTTTCTTTGAAAGGAACTGCTGTTTCTTTTGCATATGTCTATTCGCTTCAGATGAATTCAAATTGGGTCCAAATTTTTATTTATTTTATCTCATCTCATTATCTCTAGCCGCTTTATCCTTCTACAGGGTCGCAGGCAAGCTGGAGCCTATCCCAGCTGACTACGGGCGAAAGGCGGGGTACACCCTGGACAAGTCGCCAGGTCATCACAGGGCTGACACATAGACACAGACAACCATTCACACTCACATTCACACCTACGGTCAATTTAGAGTCACCAGTTAACCTAACCTGCATGTCTTTGGACTGTGGGGGAAACCGGAGCACCCGGAGGAAACCCACGCGGACACGGGGAGAACATGCAAACTCCGCACAGAAAGGCCCTTGCCGGCCACGGGGATCGAACCCGGACCTTGTTGCTGTGAGGTGACAGCGCTAACCACTACACCACCGTGCCGCCTTATTTATTTTATATATATAAAAATAAAGCATGTGATATCCCCTTTATATTAAGGAGGTTCAAAGTTCAAAAGATTTTTCAGATATTTTGAAAGAATATATGAATGAATTAATCACAGTATTTTAATTTGCCATTGCACTATTTGTTACAATAAGTGAATCTATATTCATCTGATAACGAGTGACAGTTCTTACAACAGCAACTGTACAAAAACAAATACGTATAAACTGGTATATATTTATAATTCTAACAATTAACATTAACTGTGTGACAGATGTCAAGTCTCAATATGTGACTCCCCTACAAGGATGCAGTGTATTCCGTTGCAAGTCAAAATGTAAACAATGTCAATGTGCCAAGTATGTTGAGTGGGCGGGTTTGACCCAAAACAGGCCATATACAATAGTGGGATAGCGATCGTTTATTTATTTATTTAGCCAATCAGCATTTATACATGGACCCATGCACAGACGTATACAAGGGCAAATCCAGGAAAATGGGTGGGGGGGGCCCATCAGAGCCCCAGAAGCTCTGCAGTTCTTAAATGCCCAGAGATGCATTTTGAGCTGTCAGAGCATGTTGTTGTAAATGAAATCTCTTAAAGAAAATCACCATCTCAAAAATGTTTTAAAAGTATGAACTTTCAAAACCATTTTATTAGTCACTGAAAATTACATTGTCAGAGTTGCAGATATATGCGTAGAACATAATTACAGCTGAGATATGCTCATATTTATAAAAGTTGCATTGTTGTAATGCATTACCACATGACAGTGTACCATGACCACAAAACACCTTATTTCAATAAATTATTACTGATTTAGCAACTGCAATCTGAGCTCACTAAGTAATTTTAAGCAGGCTGTCACAGGACAGAAAAGTCTGAAATGTTATGTTATCAGTAGTACACACAGGTCAGTTCCATGTCTAGAAAAAAGTATGGGGGGCAAGGATGTTCCAGTTGGTTACAACTTACTGGGACTCCTATATACAGTGGTGCTTGAAAGTTTGTGAACTCTTTAGAATTTTTTATATTTCTGCATGAATATGACCTAAAACATCAGACTTTCACACAAGTCCTAAATATCTACTGATAAAGAGAACCCAGTTAAACAAATGAGACAAAAATATTGTACTTGGTTGTTTTTTTATTGAGGAAAATGATCCAATATTTACATATCTGTGAGTGGCAAAAGTATGTGAACCTTTGCTTTCAGTATCTGGTGTGACCCCCTTGTGCAGCAATAACTGCAACTAAACGTTTCTGGTAACTGTTGATCAGTCCTGTACACTGACTTGGAGGAATTTTAGTCCATTCCTCCGTACAGAACAGCTTCAACTCTGGGATGTTGGTGGGTTTTCTCACATGAACTGCTCGCTTCAGGTCCTTCCACAACATTTCGATTGGATTAAGGTCAGGACTTTGACTTGGCCATTCCAAAATATTAACTTTTCTTCTTTAACCATTCTTTGGTAGAACGACTTGTGTGCTTAGGGTTGTTGTCTTGCTGCATGACCCACCTTCTCTTGAGATTCAGTTCATGGACAGATGTCCTGACATTTTCCTTTAGAATTCGCTGGTATAATTCAGAATTCATTGTTCCATCAATGATGGCAAGCCGTCCTTGGCCCAGATGCAGCACAACGGGCCCAAACCATGATACTACCACCACCATGTTTCACAGATGGGATAAGGTTCTTCTGCTGGAATGCAGCGTTTTCCTTTCTCCAAACGTAACGCTTCTCATTTAAACCAAAAAGTTCTCTTTTGGTCTCATCCATCCACAAAACATCTTTCCAATAGCCTTTTGGCTTGTCCACGTGATCTTTAGCAAACTGCAGATGAGCAGCAATGTTCTTTTTGGAGAGCAGTGGCTTTCTCCTTGCAACCCTGCCATGCACACCATTGTTGCTCAGTGTTCTCCTGATGGTGGACTCGTGAACTTTAACATTAGCCAATGTGAGAGAGGCCTTCAGTTGCTTAGAAGTTACCCTGGGGTCCTTTGTGACCTCGCCGACTGTTACACACCTTACTCTTGGAGTGATCTTTGTTGGTCGACCACTCCTGGGGAGGGTGTCTGATTGGTGGAGTCCAAACTCTTTAGAGATGGTTTTGTAACCTGATGAGCATCAACAACGCTTTTTCTGAGATCCTCAGAAATCTCCTTTGTTCGTGCCATGATACACTTCCACAAACATGTGTTGTGAAGATCAGACTTTGATAGATCCCTGTTCTTTAAATAAATCAGGGTGCCCACTCGCACTTGATTGTCATCCCATTGATTGAAAACACCTGACTCTAATTTCACCTTCAAATTAACTGCTAATCCTAGAGGTTCACATACTTTTGCCACTCACAGATATGTAATATTGGATCATTTTCCTCAATAAATAAATGACCTAGTATAACATTTTTGTCTCATTTGTTTAACTGGGTTTTCTTTATCTACTTTTAGGACTTGTGTGAAAATCTGATGTTTTTGGTCATATTTATGCAGAAAAATAGAAAATTCTAAAGGGTTCACAAACTTTCAAGCACCACGAGTGTTACTATAATAACACTCAAACATTGTGTGCAATGACTTTTTAAACTATGTTCATAATAAGTCTATAAGAATTTTAGTAATTAACAATACAACGATTCTTACATAAGAGTTAAAATTTTGAGTACAAGATTCCAAGTAACTTCAGAACAAAAACCTTTAAAATGACTCAAAACTAGACATTTGGTATTCAGACTAAAATCTGCTGGACTACTACTAAGAAAATAGAAGAAAACACTGCGAAAGAGAAACCAATCGAAAGCGTGATTATTCCCATGGTAACGGTAAGATAGTCTTTTATGAATGTGGAAGTGGGAGCTCAGCACTACGACCCCGGTGTGACTGAGTAAGGGGATAAGTGTTATGTTTCATCTAATTTAGGGAATTTAAAAACTACAATATTATTTGGCAGTGAGCACATAGGAAAGTGTAAAGTATCAAGTTTATCATACTTGTATGATAAACTCGCGAAGATATTTATCCAAATCCATGACCTACTCATTCTAAACCTGATGAGCTTCACTGGAGAAACTCTTGACCCCAGAGGGTTAAAATACGATGGAAAAAAGCACTTTGTCAGGGTCCAAAACCTGTAGTAGTCTTATTTCCTTTTAATGTTAGTGGTAGACCGACCCAACTGATAACAGCGTCACGTGATGTCGGGCCAGAATGCACTCCTACTCGCTGATGAGAGATGACTAGTGCATCCATGCACTCCTACTCGCTGATGAGTGCATCCATGATCGGCCAATCACAATCCGTGTTACGACATAATGTATTTGCCCAGTGTAACATTTGGAAGAAAATTAGAAGTAGATTAGACTTCTTTACCATTTTTATGGGCCATCTGGTCCGATGCTTTTGAAATACAGACGGACAAATGTGAAAATTATCAATGTCTGCTGGTCCGGCCTTATTTCCCACACTGTTATGTTGATGCATGAAATTCCCGCGCCCTGTTAAAATCCAACAGGACTTGCCCAGCTCGCTTCTCACTGCATCCGTGTCATGAGCAAAAAAACCTAAGCTAGGACCTACTATTAAATATAAATTTATACCATAAACTCTTCAGCTCAATTCCACATAATGATTTATTTTAGTTTTTAAAAACCTTATTAATTAAATAAAACAGTGGGCATATCTCGGCATCTGCAATACTAAAACTTTTTTTTTTTTGAACGGGGGCGCGCACTGGGTGTGCACCCCCTTAAATCTGCGCCAGGTATTTCACTTGGTCATCATAGTGATGGCTAAAATTAGACTTACCCGTGGTTTGAAGCCTTTTTGAAAACCAGGCATCTAACGTGCCGCTCCGCTTCTTAGTCATCATTTCTAGCCACATGGTATTGCGGCTCAATCACGGTACATGAAACATTGGCTGACAAGATGTTGACAGTCAGATTTACATTTTAGTTACAGCACACGGCAGCATAATGGCTGCCTCTGTTTCCTACGGATGTGTTAGTATTTGGGCATTATTTAGTTGAATAAAACTTGGTTTCACATTGCAGGCTGCTCAGTTTTGTACAGATATGTAAACAAAAATATTTTTTGTTTTTATTATTTTACTCGGTGAAAAATAGACAGCGGCTACTACATACGCCGATTTGCTGCCGCCGACTGGCTACTTTTGAGACCTCTGCATTTGTATGGATGCAAAACAGAATGGAATTCAGACATTTATTCTCACATACTATTACACTGGTCACCCCACTGACAGCAGATGTTTATCAGACTGCTGGTCTGACATAGAAATGTTCAAAGAAATTTCATCACTGACATTGACTGGACAGACAGGGGTGAAAGCTATACTGTCAGTCAGTCAGAGCCAAAGACAATGCGATAAGTATGACCGATTAAAAGCTTCTGTTCTGACAAAAAATACCACGGAACCAGTAACTAGACAAATAAAGGCAATCTAGTAACATCACATTTCAGCTTACAGTGTTATGCAAAGGTTTGGGCACCCCTGGTCAAAATTGCTGTTATTGTGAACAGTTAAGCAAGTTGAAGATGAAATGATCTCCAAAAGGCATAAAGTTAAAGATGACTCATTCCCTTTATATTTTAAGCAAAAACAATTTTTTATTTTCATCTTTTACATTTTCAAAATGACAAAAAAGGAAAAGGGCCTGAAGCAAAAGTTTGGGCACCCTGCATGGTTAGTACCTAGTAACACCCCGTTTGGCAAGTATCACAGCTTGTAAACATTTTTTGTAGCCAGCTAATAATCTTTCAGTCTTTACCTGAGGGATTTTCACACATTTGTCCTTGCAAAAGGCTTCCAGTTCAAGTTTTTTGGGCTGTCTTGCATGCACTGCTCTTTTGAGATCCATCCACAGATTTTCAATGATGTTTAGGTCAGGGGACTGTGAGGGCCATGGCAAAACCTTCAGCTTGTGCTTCTTGAGGTATTCCATTGTAGATTTTGAGGTGTGTTTTGGATCATCGTCTTATTGTAGGACCCATCCTCTTTTTAACTTCAACTTTTTTTTTTTTTTACAGATGGTGTGATGTTTGCTTCCAGAATTTGCTGATATTTATTAGAATCCATGCTTCCCTTGACCAATGAAACATGCCCTGTGCCACTGGCTGCAACACAACCCCAAAGCATGATCGATCCACACCCATGCTTCAGAGTTGGAGAGGTGTTCTTGTCCTGGAATTTGGCACCCTCATTTCTCCAAACATACCTTTGCACATTGTGGCCAAAAAGTTCTATTTTGATTTCATCAGTCCACAGGACTTGTTTCCAAAATGCATCAGGCGTATTTAGATGTTCATTTGCAAACTTCAGACGCTGAATTTTGTGGCTAGGACACGGGAACGGTTTTCTTCTGATGACTCTTCCATGAAGGTCATATTTGTTCAGGTGTCGCTGCATAGTAGAACAGTGCACCACCACTCCAGGGTCTGCTAAATCTTTCTGAAGGCCTTTTGCAGTCAAACAGGGGTTTTTATTTGCCTTTCTAGCAATCCAACGAGCAGTTCTTTCAGAAAATTTTCTTCATCTTTCAGACCTCACCTTGATCTCCACTGTTTCTGTTAACTGCCATTTCTTAATAACATTACAATCTGAGGAAACAGCTACCTGAAAACACTTTGCTACATTCTTGTAGCCTTCTCCCACTTTGAGAGCATCAATTATTTTATTATTCAGAATGCGAGGGAGTTGCTTAGAGGAGCCCATGGCTGTTGATTTTAGGGATAAGTTTGAGGAGTCAGAGAATTTATACAGCTTTGAAATCTGCATCATCTGACCTTTCCTAACGAAGAATTTGAACAAGCCACAGCTCAATAAGCTAATTAAGGTCTGGAGCCTTGGTAAAAGTTACCTGAGAACTCTAATGTATTGGGGTGCCCAGACATTCGCATGGTGTTCCTTTTCTTTTTTCACTCTCCAATTGTACAAAACAAAAATAATACACACATCTTGCGGAAAACGCTGAAAAGAAATGTCATCTTTACCTTTATGCCTTTTGGTGATCAGTTCATCTTCTGCTCACTTAATTATTCACAGTAACAGACATTTTCAGTCATCATCATCGTCCGGCTGCGCTGCAGTCGACCACCAGTCTTCTCCACGATCGACGATCTGTCGCCAGGTCAGCAATGTCTTCCGGCCACAAGTCGCCCTCAGAGTCTCCCAACAGAGACCTGATATAGCCCAGGAAGTTGAGCTGCTGGCGTCCTGGGCGCCTTTTGCTGTGCGTTGGTACATACAGGGCATATGTCCGGCATGATTCCCCCACAGGCATTCTGAGTACATGCCCCAGGAATCGGAGTTGACGCTGCCTTACTGTGGTGATTAGGGGTTGAGTGTTGGTCAACTTGTAAATCCAGGCGTTGCTCACATGGTCTAGGCGCTTTATGTTAAGCATAACCCTATAGCATGACGTGGCGAACGCGTTTAGCTTGTTTTCCATGTCCCCCGATATAACCCAGGACTCACAGCCATATAGAAGTATTGTCACACAGGTGGTGTTAAAAAGCTTGACTTTAGTGGATGTGGAGATTGATGGACTTCTCCAGATTTTCTCCAGCTTCCAAAAGGCAGTCCATGCAAGGGCTTTCTTTTTGGTCATGTCGTCACTGCTGGAGGCCATCATAGACCCCAGATATTTAAAGTTGGTAACATGTCTTATTGGCTGTCCGTATACCTCTAGCGGTGGTTGTCGGTTACAGTTAAATGTCATGTACTCGGTCTTGGGTACACTGATGATGAGTCCAAGTTGTTTCCCAGCAACCGCTGTTTTAGTAAGCTGTTCCTGCGCCCTGGGTATGGATGACTCAAGTAGTGCAATGTCGTCGGCAAAGTCCAAATCATTAAGGGTTTTAGCTGGATGTCTTCTGGACTGCCGAGGGTTTGTAACTACGCCTGAGTCCGAGTTCTTAGTTGATTCTGACATCAGGTAGTCAATAAGCACTATAAACAGAAATGGGGCAAGCACATCTCCTTGTAAGACTCCGGTAGTAACATGGAATGGGTCGGAGATCTTACCATCAACTATGACTGCACTCTTGGAGCTATTGTACAGTACTTTGATGGCATTAACTATAACCTCGGGTATGCCATAATGGCGAAGGATGGAGAACATGACACTTCTGTTGATGCAATCGAATGCCTTTTTGAAGTCTATAAATGTGACCGTAAGTGGGAGTTGGTAGGACTGGAAACCCTCCATGATCCTACGAAGAATGTGTATCTGTTGAGCACAACTTCTACCAGGGCGAAAACCGGCCTGGTTCTTCCGTAGTATTGGGTCAACATGTTCTCTAATTCGCATTAAGAGTATCTTGTTGTACACCTTAGCTGCTACGGACATTAGGCTGATCCCTCTGTAGTTGGTCATCAGGCTCAAGTCCCCTTTCTTTGGTAAGGGTATAACGACATTCGTGATCCACTGCTCAGGGGGAGTTAGTGTGGTGAAGACCTCTGTACAGAATTTGTGGATGGAATCGGCCATTACATATCCACCTCCCTGGAGGGCTTCCGCAGTTATTGCACAGTCCAAGCCTGGTGCTTTATTGTTCTTCAGATCCTGGATGGCCTTTACCGTCTCCTCCAGTGTAGGTGGATCGGTACTGATGGGTAGGTCTCGATCAGCAGGTGGGGGGAGAGATTCTGGTTGACCACTGTCGTTGTTTAGTAAATCAGCAAAGTATAGCCTCCATTCATCCAGGAGTTCGGAGTCACTGGATGGAGCTGATCCATCGCGCTTCTTAACTCTTGGGTTGGGCCCTCTACCCTTGCCAGCTAGTAAATTTACTATTTTCCAGGTGGTATTGTAGTCACCCTTCTTGTCAGCCTCTTGAAGGTTTTCCAACTGTTGGTTTAGAAAGTCAAGTTCATCTAACCTGTAGGAGTTGTTTAAGCAGTCGTTAAGTTTTCGCCAGGCCTTTCTTGCTTGACATGTTTTTACAAGTAGGTATCTCTTCTTTGCTTGGTTTCTCTCCTCCCGGAGCTTCAGAGTCCTCTCTGACACCCAGCTAGGAGCCCCGCAGGGTTTACACTTCCCAACAACCTTTTCTGCTGCTTCTGCAATGGCCTTTTCCCACTGATCGTACCGCTTTGTTATAGGTGTGGAGGCATCATCCAAGGCAAGTCCCTGAAAGCAGTTTGTGAGCTCAACCTGGAACTCACTCTTGGTTTCTGCTGTCCGTAGCTTCTTCTAGTTGAGCTTGGACCTTCTGCACGGTTTCCCTTTGGAGCTGCGGAGACTGGAGACAAGCATCACACTGAGGATTCGATGGTCTGAATCCAACTCCACGGAGTTGTACGCCCTACAGTTACGCAGAGAGTTCATCCATTTGCCATTTATAAGGATGTGGTCAAGTTGGTGGGTGGAGCCCCCTGGATGCATCCAAGTCCAGAGGCGCTTACTGGGTTGGGGAAATCTGCTTTGTGCTGGGCGGAGCTTGTGTTCTTGGCAAAGGTTCACCAGGCGCTCCCCGTTGTCGTTCGTCTCACTGTAAAAGCAGTGGGCTCCGATTACCGCCGGGTGGGTCACATGGCTGTCCAAGCCTAGTCTGGCATTGAAGTCACCAATAACTAGGTGCTTATTGTGTGGCTTTACCCTCTCGAGATGATCTTTAAGTGTGCTATAGAAGTCATCTTTTTCTGTTGTGCTAGCAGACTCGGTTGGTGCATAGATGACTGTGACAGTGAGCTGTGGGTTACCATGAAACGTGGCACTCAGTATTTTCTGGATGACAGGGTTAATACTTTGGAGGCACTTGTATAGGTACTTGGAGATCACAAGTCCAACACCTCCAAGTCTCTGGTCTGTGGCTGAAGTGTACACGAGGACCCAGTTCTTGTCATCAGACCATAGTTCCTCAGTAGGAGATGGTGTTATTAATCGGTGCTCTTGGATACCAACAATGTCTACGCCTGCATCAGTGCAGCCCATGAACAACCGATGGGACTTCCCTTTCTGGTGGAGAGTACGCACATTGTATGTTGATACTACTAACGGTTTAAAGGTAGGAAGGCGAAACATATCAGAGCCAACAGTCTGTGATGATGCTCCAGCTTCCCGCTGGCTCGTCATGGAGTCTGGGGGGGACTTCTGCCTGGCTACCTTTGGTCTAGATCGTAGATAATACTTTGTGGTTTTCGTAATCAGTAGGTTTGCCAGAGATATTTCATTCCTTTCTGGCAGCTGGACGGGTGATTGGCCCTGAACAGCTATGTACGGACATCAGGTGCAGGTGCTATTAGCCAGCAGAAGCTCCCCTGCGATCCGTCCCACCATGGTTGAACCTGCCAGGAGCAGGGAGAACCGAGCTGGGCAAGCCCAGATGGTTAGCGCCATGCTCCCGATGGTATCGCAGCCCAGGGTCATTGCTGTAGCCGTTGCCCGGGGAATATCGCTAGGAGGTTAGCACTCTGACTTAATCCCCTACATTTTCAGTAAGGGTGCCCAAACTTTTGCATGCCGCTGTACATCTGATATTTGAACATCAAAAATGATTATATAGCCCAGTATTTGTTTTTGTATCATTATCAGCAACTTGAGCCTAGCCACTGGAAGTTCCCAGCACGCAATGCATGCTGGGATTTGGGAAAGGAGTGAACGTTATAAAATCACAGTATTGTTGTCATAGCTGCTCCAGAAAGGGTTGGTCAAAATACTTAATACTGCAGTGATCATTTAATGATCATTTAAATCATGTAAACTAGATATGATTTATAAGAGCAGTGATTTATTTATCTAACTAACTAACTAACTAACTAACTAACTAACTAACTAACTAACTAACTAACTAACCGGTAATCAGGTTTTGTTTGTGTCTGGGAACAGGAGGCTGTTGGAGAGTTCACTGGGCCGTGCAGAAGAGAACACTGTAATGGACGAGGTGAAAGATCTGAAGAAAACTCTCCTCAAACGCAGGACTGAGCTACGAGAAATAGACCGCCTGCTGTCAGAGGCTGAAGCAGATCTAAAGGATACCAGAGCTAAGGTCTACTACATTTCAGGCTGAGAAGTCTTAAAATTGCAAGAATAATTGTTTACATAATTATTTGTCTGTGTATGTATAGACCAAATACACACTGCAGCGCTACAGCAAAGCTGAGAGACAGTTTAAAGAAACAGAATGTGAGCTTGAGGAGGTTAAACAGCAAACCCAGGATAGCACCAGACAGCTAGTAAACACCAAACAACAGCTCCGGTACTCCTCTGACCATACTGTTCTGTAACATTTATTTTGCACAATAGGATATTTTGGCTTTGCTTAATACTGCTTGGCTTCAGTTACAGTTAGGTCCATAAATATTTGGACAGAGACATTTTTCTAATTTTGGTTCTGTACATTACCACAATGAATTTTGAACAAAACAATTCAGATGCAGTTGAAGTTCAGACTTTCAGCTTTAATTCAGTGGGTTGAACAAAATCTCATCTCTAGCCGCTTTATCCTGTTCTACAGGGTCGCAGGCAAGCTGGAGCCTATCCCAGCTGACTACGGGCGAAAGGCGGGGTACACCCTGGACAAGTCGCCAGGTCATCACAGGGCTGATGCATAGACAACCATTCACACCTACGGTCAATTTAGAGTCACCAGTTAACCTAACCTGCATGTCTTTGGACTGTGGAGGAAACCGGAGCACCCGGAGGAAACCCACCCGGACACGGGAAGAACATGCAAACTCCGCACAGAAAGGCCCTCGCCGGCCACGGGGCTTGAACCCGGACCTTCTTGCTGTGAGGCGACAGCGCTAACCACTACACCACCGTGCCGCCCGGTTGAACAAAATGATTGCATAAAAATGTGAGGAACTAAAGCATTTTTTAAACACAATCCCTTCATTTCAGGGGCTCAAAAGTAATTGGACAAATTAAATAATTGTAAATAAAATGTTAATTTCTAATACTTGGTAGAAAACCCTTTGTTGGCAATGACTGCCTGAAGTCTTGAACTCATGGACATCACCAGACACTGTTTCTCCTCCTTTTTAATGCTCTGCCAGGCCTTTACTGCAGCGGTTTTCAGTTGCTGTTTGTTTGTGGGCCTTTCTGTCTGAAGTTTAGTCTTTAACAAGTGAAATGCATGCTCAATTGGGTTGAGATCAGGTGACTGACTTGGCCATTCAAGAATATTCCACTTCTTTGCTTTAATAAACTCCTGGGTTGCTTTGGCTTTATGTTTTGGGTCATTGTTCATCTGTATTATGAAATGCCAACCAATCAGGTTGGCTGCATTTGCCTGGTTTTGAGCGCACAGTATGTCTCTGAATACCTCAGAATTCATCCAGCTGCTTCTGTCCTGTGTCACATCAATAAACACTAGTGACCCAGTGCCACTGGCAGCCATGCATGCCCAAGCCATCACACTATCTCCGCCGTGTTTTACAGATGATGTAGTATGCTTTGGATCATGAGCTGTACCACACCTTTGCCATACTTTTTTCTTTCCATCATTCTGGTCGAGGTTGATCTTGGTTTCATCTGTCCAAAGAATGTTCTTCCAGAACTTTGCTGGCTTTTTTAGATGTTTTTTAGCAAAGTCCAATCTAGCCTTTTTATTCTTGAGGCTTATGAGTGGCTTGCACCGTGCAGTGAACCCTCTGTATTTACTTTCATACAGTCTTCTTTTTATGGTAGATTTGGATATTGATACGCCTACCTCCTGGAGAGTGTTGTTCAAAGAATGTTCTTCCAGAACTGTGCTGGCTTTTGTGAAGGGGTTTCTCTTCACCATGGAAATTATTCTGTGATCATCCACCACTGTTGTCTTCTGTGGGCATCCAGGTCTTTTTGCATTGATGAGTTCACCAGTGCTTTCTTTCTTTCTTTCTTTCTCAGGATGTACCAAACTGTAGATTTTGCCACTCTTAATATTGTAGCAATTTCTCGGATGTTTTTTTTCTGTTTTCGCAGCTTAAGGATGGCTTGTTTCACCTGCATGGAGAGCTCCTTTGACCGCATGTTTTCTTCACAGCAAAATCTTCCAAATGCAAGCACCACACCTCAAATCAACTCCAGGCCTTTTATCTGCTTAATTGAGAATGATATAACGAAGGAATTGCCCACACCTGCCCATGAAATAGCCTTTGAGTCAATTGTCCAATTACTTTTGGTCCCTTTAAAAACAGGGTGGCACATGTTAAGGAGCTGAAACTCCTAAACCCTTCATCCAATTTTAATGTGGATACCCTCAAATGAAAGCTGAAAGTCTGGACTTTATGTCCATGTCCATTATATAACTATAACTTGAATATGTTTCAGTAAACGGGTAAAAAAAAAATTGTGTCAGTGTCCAAATATATATATGGACCTAACTGTATGTCTAAATGTCTGTCACAGGGATCTTCAGGAAGAGGTGAAAGATCTGCAAAGATTTAAGCAGGATCAGATCACACTAAAACAAATGGAAAAAATGATTTCAGCTCGAGATGCAGAGATCCAAGAAGTCAACAGAACTCTGGAGAGAGTAACCAAGAAGTAAGAGTCCTTCTGGTGTGATGCAACAGCTTTCTTGAAGAGCTTTTCTTTAGAGTCTGTGGGGTTTTTTTTGTTTGTTTGTTTTTTTCCTTTTTTTTCTTACCACAATCCTGTCTGTATGTTGTCAAGAATGGAGGACATGCAGAAAGAACTGAGAGAGGCACAGCAGCAGAAAGCAAATATTTTTATGGACTGCAGGGATTCTGAGGATATTCTACACACTCATAGAAAAGAGGTGGACCATCTAAACACCCAGGTAATGTTAAAGGTGCTTTTTGCAATGTGTTAAAAAAAATCTAAATCTGTCAATCAGACCATGTTAAAGATACCTGAGTAAAACCCAGATTCAGAATATTACCATGTGATGCATCTTGCTTTGTTTCAGGTTTCTGTTTACATTTTTTTTTTCTGGCTCAGAAAATAGCTTAAACCCCAACTGAAACCGATCTGGTAGCAGTCATATGATAGGGGAGAGCTGGCGAATTGGCAGGTGACCATATTGGGAAGAAAATGAGGGGAAATCCAAAAAAAGAAAAGTAATACCTTCATTTACAGCAAGGGAGCAATGCATTTTAAATAGGCTTTAAATGTTTCAGCACGATTCAGCATCATACACACGTGCTGTCACAAATTGTGTACATTATGTACATTTCTAGCCATTGTAGTTTTTCTTTACGTCTGTAGAAGCAGGACTGTCTCCATAAGTGTGAGGAAACATCTCTGCTGTGAGGAATCCATCACATATTGGGATTACCCTAAAGTTTGTTGTTATCAGAGGATTTAGTTTTGTGTTTTTAGATTTTGTTTTGTGCTGTGGCAAATATGTAGTGTCCTACATCTCTCAGCCACTGTAGCTTACACTAGGAATGTATATTTGTAATAATCTCATGTTCATAAAACAGATAATATATCTTTCGTAAGAAGGCACCAAAATGAAACTCTACTCTGCAGTAAACGTGTCACGGGAAGCGTGAATTAAAAGGTTTGACCTGTATAATAAAAATATGTCCATTTGATTTATGTTAAATGTTTTTGAGGGAGATTAATGCTGCTTAATGCCAAAGCACTTTATGCCAAAGTACAGGGTGTTTTCAAAAAGTATGATTTCACAGTCTAATAACTTTGCCAATTCTCATTTAATGGACCTCAAATTTTAATAGCATGTGTGGAAACAGGCCAAAATTGTTTAATGTTTTTGGGATTTTTTTTTTTTTTTAATCTTTTTAGAAATAGAAATGCCATTCACTGGAAAAGAAAAGGCGTGTGTTTAGAGTACGCTCGAACGCAGTTGAACGCAGTTGTGCATTTATGAGAGAATTCTCTAAAAATGCACCAACTGCAGTGCAGATTTGGACATGACACAAAAAGTTCACAGAGGAAGGCTGTCTGTGTCTCAGGTGGCGCGCACATTGAAAATTTGTGAAATCGTTCATGGAATCCACGTACCTTTTGAATTTCTCATTCAAATTTTGAGGAATAAATCTTATATTGTTCAACATTTAAGCCTGTTCAGTTTCATTTGCCTAGACTATGTAGTTTCTGGGATATTTACAGCTCAAATAATATCAAATTTTTTGAAACACTCTAGTTTCTGTGCACCACAGAATTTGCATTTGAAGGTGCATTTACTGAATGCAGTAAACTAAATAAACCTATAGAAAACTCTGAAAGTGAAACAAACCTAATAAATAACAGTCTTAACCAGTACAGCATTTAAACATAATGTATATCAATAGTACAAGCCCTAATTATACAACCCCGATTCCAAAAAAGTTGGGACAAAGTACAAATTGTAAATAAAAACGGAATGCAATGATGTGGAAGTTTCAAAATTCCATATTTTATTCAGAATAGAATATAGATGACATATCAAATGTTTAAACTGAGAAAATGCATCATTTAAAGAGAAAAATTAGGTGATTTTAAATTTCATGACAACAACACATCTCAAAAAAGTTGGGACAAGGCCATGTTTACCACTGTGAGACATCCCCTTTTCTCTTTACAACAGTCTGTAAACGTCTAGGGACTGAGGAGACAAGTTGCTCAAATTTAGGGATAGGAATGTTAACCCATTCTTGTCTAATGTAGGATTCTAGTTGCTCAACTGTCTTAGGTCTTTTTTGTCGTATCTTGCGTTTTATGATGCGCCAAATGTTTTCTATGGGTGAAAGATCTGGACTGCAGGCTGGCCAGTTCAGTACCCGGACCCTTCTTCTACACAGCCATGATGCTGTAATTGATGCAGCATGTAGTTTGGCATTGTCATGTTGGAAAATGCAAGGTCTTCCCTGAAAGAGACGTCATCTGGATGGGAGCATATGTTGCTCTAGAACCTGGATATACCTTTCAGCATTGATGGTGTCTTTCCAGATGTGTAAACTGCCCATGCCACATGCACTAATGCAACCCCATACCATCAGAGATGCAGGCTTCTGAACTGAGCGCTGATAACAATTTGGGTTGTCCTCCTCCTCTTTAGTCTGAATGACATGGCGTCCCTGATTTGCATAAAGAACTTCAAATTTTGATTCGTCTGACTGCAGAACAGTTTTCCACTTTGCCACAGTCCATTTTAAATGAGCCTTGGCCCAGAGAAGACATCTGCACTTTTGGATCATGTTTAGATACGACTTCTTCTTTGAACTATAGAGTTTTAGCTGGCAACGGCGGATGGCACGGTGAATTGTGTTCACAGATAATGTTCTCTGGAAATATTCCTGAGCCCATTTTGTGATTTCCAATACAGAAGCATGCCTGTATGTGATGCAGTGCCGTCAAAGGGCCCGAAGATCACGGGCACCCAGTATGGTTTTTCGGCCTTGACCCTTACGCACAGAGATTCTTCCAGATTCTTTGAATCTTTTGATGATATTATGCACTGTAGATGATATGTTCAAACTCTTTGCAATTTTACACTGTTGAACTCCTTTCTGATATTGCTCCACTATTTGTCAGTACAGAATTAGGGGGATTGGTGATCCTCTTCCCATCTTTACTTCTGAGAGCTGCTGCCACTCCAAGATGCTCTTTTTATACCCAGTCATGTTAATGACCTATTGCCAATTGACCTAATGAGTTGCAGTTTGGTCCTCCAGCTGTTCCTTTTTTGTACCTTTAACTTTTCCAGCCTCTTATTGCCCCGTCCCAACTTTTTTGAGATGTGTTGCTGTCATGAAATTTCAAATGAGCCAATATTTGGCATGAAATTTCAAAATGTCTCACTTTCGACATTTGATATGTTGTCTATGTTCTATTGTGAATACAATATGTGGCAGATCACAGAATCCAGGGACACATGTCGGCCCGGGGGCATTTTGAGTTATTGACAGATTCAGAAAGTACAGTTTCTAAGGTTTCCATTGATGCCTTCCATGTGGAGATCTGACAATATTTGAAGAATGTGTGGCCTTTTGAAAGTGTATACTTCTTAAAACAGAAAAGGGAGAAAATCGCCCTCAAAGTTTTCCATCTCAGCTACTCTGGGTGTAGGGCGGGCACATAATGGTGCTCATTTGCATGACATTAAGGAAAGCCCTACCCCCTACGAGCTAGCACGATACTACTTTCATGTAAACAAAGATCACCACGTCAATTTTCCTTCCATGTAAAGTATGCCCAACACAATTATGAAGTACAAAAATAAGTCCTAAAGTATACTTTAACGTTTTGTGGTTGAAAAATTACTCACACCGTAAGAAAGAAAGATAGCACGATGATGACACAAGTAACACAACACTAGTTTCATGTAAAGCCTCAGTCACAACCGGCTGTACAGTACGCGCTCCTACAGCCGGTCTCCATGCAAAAAACGCAAGAAACACACGGAGAGCGCGCATGAAATGCACGAGAGCGTGTGTGTGATGTGCTGATTTTCGAGCCGCAGACCGGCTGCAGAGGTTCTTTGTCATGTCAAACAAACTCTACAGGCGCTTACGGTTTTTTCAGGTTGCAAAACAAACTTACGGCCAACGTGCGTCTTTCTCCGTGAACAAAAAAAAAACGCAGCGATTTGAGAAACGCCAAAAATCACACGGCCAAAAAATCGTACGTCCGGTTGTGACCTAGGCTTAACCAAACCACAGCACTCTCCGTTACATGCAAAAATAACCACACAGCCTTAGATTAATAAACTTACCCCATCAGAAAGAGAAACGGCGCCTTGCACACACCAATGCCTCCGATGGAATGTAATCCTAGAACGGTCCGTGTATCATCCAATCATTCAAGTATTCCATTCAATCTGGAAAACGAGGTTGCGTTTTTTTTTTTTGCTAGAAATGGTGATCTCCGATGTAAATACCGTGTGTCTGTTTGCTTCGCGGTGTTTCAGCTCCTCTGCGCTCTGTTTAGTAACTAGTGAAATCACACGCCTGTATGCAGGTTAAGTAGCCATGCGCTCAACTTGGATCATACAGCTGATTCGTGGAAAAAAAAAACAAAAGACTTAAATCATCATGTGAATGGCCCATATGGTAATTTACCCACACCCCCCAGCAGGCTACAGTCCTGACAAAAACGAGACAATTTGCAACAAAAAATGTATGCTTTTCCAACAAAACAATCTATTATCTGAAATACTGATTGCATTCTTCAAGATCTCAACTTGCACATGATGGAAAAAAAACAATCACAAATTTCGAAAAAAAATGCTTCTTTTGCGATTATCTCGGATTCGTTTCGGCCGACATATGTCCCTGGATTCGGTGAGGGGTCACATATCAGTTTTTGAGATTTGTAAATTATTGCATTCCGTTTTTATTTACAATTTTTGTACTTTGTCCCAACTTTTTTGGAATCGGGGTTGTAATAATGCACACAAGTTCAGTCACCCACTGAGCGCTATATAAAATCTGGAGAGCTCATAGCCTATTCCCCACTGTAGAGACGAGTGAAGCCATCTGGCTTCCATCTTACCACTCACATTGTGTGTATTTGGCTTATGTGTTAAATCATTGTATCTGATCAAACTTGCCCCAAGAAAAGTATCTCCTGACTATTTTTTCCCTTTCATTCCTTTTATGTTCTCAACTTTACCCACATTCCTTATGTATCTTTTATAGCGCTCCCCTTCACTGTTTTCCCCCCCTTTTCCAGTCCAGTCTCTGCTCCTTTTTTTTTTTGAGCGGCTCTTTTACTATTATAATTATTTCAGTTTTCCTTTGTACAAGAAATCATATTTCGGACACCATCCAGGAAATAAGCCGTTGACTGGGAAATATGACCAACCCTGATTTAAGAGTACTTATCAATATACTTGCACTCACTTTAAAATCATGTAGTTAAAACAGGCAATCATGTTTATTTTGTCAATTTGTGCAAGTGGGTGTGACATGTGATCTACATTGTCAGCTGTGCTTAGCCTTCGGTAAATGAAAATAACTACTGACCAAACTAGAACAATATATTTCTTTTTATTTGCATCCCTCACTGCCATTTCTGCCTAAGGCCATG
Source organism: Neoarius graeffei (assembly GCF_027579695.1). Taxonomy (NCBI): domain Eukaryota; kingdom Metazoa; phylum Chordata; class Actinopteri; order Siluriformes; family Ariidae; genus Neoarius; species Neoarius graeffei. The sequence goes on along the minus strand of NC_083592.1, from coordinate 21,486,731 downwards.
GTCCTTTTATTTAGGCTACTGAGGTTAAATTACTCTTCATTTTTCTTTCTGAATTTGAGCCTTTTGAGCTTGAGCTATCACATTCAATATCAAACATGTCTTGACTTTGGCTTTGATCTAGTCTGTGACATTTCCATCGAAAATCTGACACAGTCAGTGTTCATCCCAGATATCAATGTCAGATTTTTAAGAAAAACAGGCAAGATGATGAGACAGGTTTTCTGTTTTTTTTCTTTCACTCTTGCAAACTGTCATAAACTGCTGTAGGGGGTCCACACAAATGGCACTGTGCGCACACGTGTAAAAATGATCATGTGTTATCAATAATCATAGGTGAAATGTCTGTCCACAACATTTTGACTTGACGGTTTGTACAGTTCACTGCTGCACATGCAGGCGTTTTTCTTGTCATTTTTTCCTCACCAACTACATAAATAACTTGTCCACTTTTGTGTAGCTTCCAGTAGTCTAAATGACCGTTCCAATCTGTGATGCGAGTGGTAAGATGGTGGCCAGATGGCTTTACTCTGACGAGCCTATGAGCTCTCCAGATTTTATATAGAGCTCCGTGCAGTCACCTGATTTAGCGATCATAAATAGCTTTAAGTGTGTAAAAATCCAAAAGCACGTCAAGCTTTATTGCACATGGGCGATCAACACAGTGCCCAGGATGTGACATCAAGTCATTGATAGCTAGGTACCAGAAGTTAAGTATGGCCGATGTAAACATACTTGTTAGCTGCATTTAGTCAGATGAAAGAGAGTTATCTTCAAGTCAGTATGGATCACAGCCTGTATAGTACTTCTAGTGTGTGTGTGTGTTACCACTCGCATCACAGATTGGAACGGTCATTTAGACTACTGGAAGCTACACAAAAGTGGACAAGTCGCCAGGTTATCTCAGGGCTGACACAGAGACAACCAACCATTCACACCTACGGTCAATTTAGAGCCACCACTTAACCTAACCTGCATGTCTTTGGACTGTGGGGGAAACCGGAGCACCCGGAGGAAACCCATGCAGACATGGGGAATACATGCAAACTCTACATAGAAAGGCCCTCGCTAACCGCTGGGCTCGAACCCAGGACCTTCTTGCTGTGAGGTGACAGTGCTAATCACTACACCACCGTGCTGCCTCTACACATATATAAAGCACATACATGTATATAAAATTTTTACACACAGTGGTGCTTGAAAGTTTCCTGTGTGTGGTGCTCGTTTGCTTGTGTGTTTGGTGCTCAGCTTCGGACTATATTTCTAAGTTAATTTGACTATTTTTGACTAGTGATTTTGGATTGTGGACAGTGCCTGGTTTACGATGCTGATTTGCAACTGGACTTGCACGATAGTTGGCTAGTTTACAAACTAACTAGCTGGTGGCTAGGCAAAAAAAAGGGGAGTCCCATATACGATTCGTACATTGGGGGAGTGCCTGTTAGAGAGCGCACTTGTCCTGGGCCATCGGCATAGTGAGGTAGGGTGGCCAGTTCCTTTCCTCGCCGCCTTTAACTTCCCCAGTGTTTCCACCAGGTCCCCATTCACTGCTGGGTGGACAGGGAGCGAGCCCCAGATCCCCGTCGAACCGAGGCTCGAACCAGGGACCATTCGCTTACCGGTCAAGCGCTCTAACCACTTGGCCACCTGCGCTCCGGTGGCTAGGCAAACAGCTGCAAACAGCTGACCTGGCGTTGGGTGGCGTTACCTAGCGGCAGCATGCCGCCGAAGAGGGCAATAACAGCAGAGGAGGGCGAGGAACTCAAGACGACCCTCGAGTTTTTGACTAAGGAGATTTCTGCTGTTAAACAGCAGCAGAAAGGCATCCTGGAGCTGGTGGAGGAGGTGAAGGCTCTCCGGATCCAGAACACCGAGAAAGACCAGCGTCTGGTGGAACTGGAGAACAGAGTGGTGGATCTGGAGCAGTACTCCAGGATCAAGGATGTGATTATCACCGGGCTCCGCATCAGACCCCGGTCATATGCCCGGGCAGTGACCACTGACAACGGGGTGGAGCCCGGTGAGCAGGATGACAGATCGACAGAGAAACAGGTGGCTGCTTTCCTCCACTCAGAAGGCATTGAAGTGGATTTAAACACCGTGGAGGCATGCCATACTTTGCCCCGGAGAAATGACAGAAATACACCGGCTGTAATCATGAGATTCATAAACAGAAAATACAAGACTGCATTGCTGAAACTGGGAAGGAAATTGAAAGGGACAGATGTCTTCATAAATGAGCATCTTATAAAACGAAATTCTGACATCACAAGAAAGGCACGCAACTTGAAAAGACAGGGAAAGATTCAAAGCACATGGACCAATAATTGTAAAATATTCATTAAGCTTAACGGAACGCCAGAGCAAGCTAAGGTTGTGATCATCAAGACCATGGAGGATCTGGACAGGTACCAATAATCACCATAAGCCGGACTGTAAGGAATATGATGAATTATTTATAACACACAACTATGACATCGTTGGAAATAACTAATTCACCTGCATCTGGAGTTAATGATGGTACATCTCAAAGGATTCCTGATCATAACAATATGGAGCTAAAAACCTTTCAATATGCTGATTATAATTTACTGGATATAGAAAATGATATAGATCCGGACAACAATTTCTTTTCCAATATTAATAACAACTGCTATTATTACACAAACGAACAATACAATCAGACTGTTAGAACTGACAACAAATTATCCATAATCCATTTCAACAGCAGAAGCATGTATGCAAACTTTAATAACATTAAAGACTACTTAAGTCAGTTTACAAAACCGTTCAAAATTATTGCAATATCAGAAACTTGGATTAACGCTGATAAGGGGATGGATTTTGAGATGGATGGATATGAACTCAACTATATAAACAGGAAGAGCAAAGGCGGAGGAGGTGTGGCTGTATACAGTGGGGAAAACAAGTATTTGATCCCTTGCTGATTTTGTTGGTTTACCCACTAAGAAAGACTTGATCAGTCTGTAATTTTAATGGTAGGTGTATTCTAACATGTGGAGACAGAATATCAAAAAGAAAATCCAGAAAATAACTTTTAAATATCTATATTAATTTATTTGTATTTTATTGAGAAAAAGAAGTATTTGATCCCCTAGTAACCATCAAGAGTTCTTGTTAATACAGACAAGTTAGACTCTCCAAATTACCTTGTCACCTAAATTGAAGACACCTGATATCACTAATGACTTGTATAAAAGCCACCTGGCCACAGAATCAATCAGTTTGTCAGACTCCCAACTCTCCAACATGGGAAAGACTAAAGAGCTTTCTGTGGATTTAAGGGAGAAGATTGTAGACCTGCACAAGACCAGTATGGGCTACAAAACCATTAGCAAGAAGCTGGGTGTTAAGGTGACAACTGTTGGTGCAATTGTGCGCAAGTACAAGACTCACAACATGATCATCAATCGACCTAGGTCTGGGGCTCCAAACAAGATCTCACCTCGTGGGGTTTCCAGGATCATGAGAACGGTGAGAAATAGACCTAATACAACACGGGCAGAGTTAGTGGATGATCTTAAAGCAGCTGGGATCACAGTCACCAAGCAAACAGTTGGTAACACTTTACACGACAATGGTCTAACATCTTGCAGTGCTCGCAAAGTACCCCTGCTTAAGAAAGCACATGTGCAGGCCTGCCTGAACTTTGCCAATGAACATCTGAATGACTTGGAGAGTAACTGGGAGAAGGTGTTATGGTCAGATGAGACCAAAATTGAGCTCTTTGGCATCAATTCAACCCGTCGTGTCTGGAGGGAGAGACATGCTGCTTATGACCCCAAGAACACCATCCCCACTGTCAAGCATGGAGGTGGTAACATTATGCTTTGGGGGTGTTTTTCTGCACAGGGCACAGGGCTACTTCACCGTATCAATGGGAGGATGGACGGAGCCATGTACCGTAAAATCCTAAATGAAAACCTCCTTCCCTCTGCCAGGAAGCTTAAAATGGGTCGTGGATGGGTCTTCCAGCAGGATAATGACCCAAAGCATACAGCCAAGGCAACCAAGGAATGGCTGAAGAAGAAACATATCAAGGTCATGGAGTGGCCCAGCCAGTCTCCGGACCTGAATTCTATAGAAAATCTATGGAGAGAGCTGAAGCTCAGAGTTGCCAAGCGACAGCCACGGAATCTTGATGATTTAGAGGTCATTTGCAAAGAAGAGTGGACCAAAATTCCTCCTAATATGTGTAGAAACCTGGTCATCAACTACAAAAAATGTCTGACCTCTGTGCTTGCTAATAAGGGGTTTGCCACAAAGTACTAAGTCTTTTTGGCAAGAGGATTCAAATACTTATTTTCCTCAATAAAATGCAAATAAATTAATACAAATTCTTTAAAGTTGATTTCTTGATTTTCTTTGTGATATTCTGTCTCAGCATGTTATGCTACACCTACCATTAATATTACAGACTGATCGAGTCTTTATTAGTGTCCAAACCAACAAAATCAGCAAGGGATCAAATACTTGTTTTCCCCACTGTATGTGGACAAAAATTTATATTATAGGATATTGGAAAATATCTCAACTGCAATTGACAATCTGTTAGAATGTATAACTATTGAAATCTGTACAGAAAAAAACAAAAATGTAGTAATCAGCTGTATATATAGAACACCAGGTTCTAGTATGGACTTATTCATGGACTGGATCGAGGCATCTTTTTCAAGGATGACTCAGAAAGTTATTTTCATCTGTGGTGATTTTAATATTGATTTTTTTTTTAAATCCTAAGAAGCATAAAATGACTGACGAATTCATTAATACAATGTATAGTACAAGTCTTTATCCAAAAATCACCAAACCCAGCAGAATCGCATCATACAGTTCCACATTGACAACATATTCACTAATGACATTGAAAACAATACTGTGAGTGGATTATTTATCATTGACATCAGTGACCACCTACCAGTTTTTACAGTTTATGATGGCAATTTTAAAGGAAATCATCCAGATACAAGACCAACATATAGACGATTGAGGACAGAGGAAAACATGAATGCATTTTAGCTTTCATCTGTAACTTATCATTCCAAACCGGCAAATTTCCAAACAAAATGAAAATAGCTAAAGTTGTGCCGCTGTGTAAAACTGGGGATAGACACCACTTCACAAACTACAGACCTGTTTCTTTATTACCACAATTCTCAAAAATTCTAGAAAAAATATTCAACAACAGATTAGACAAATTCCTGGATAAGCATAAATTACTCTCTGACAGTCAATACGGATTTAGATCAAACAGTTCATCACTGGCATTAATGGAATCAGTTGAGGAAATCACTAACGCTATAGATCACAAACAGTATGCAATTGGAACATTCATCGACCTCAAAGCTTTCGACGCAATCAATCATGACATATTAATCAATAAACTGGAACGGTATGGGATCAGGGGGATAGTTTTGCACTGGGTGAAAAGTTATTTAAGGGACAGGAGACAGTTTGTGAAGTTGGGCGATTACACTTCCTCATGCTTGGACATTGCTTGTGGTGTCCCCCAGGGGTCAGTATTGGGTCCAAAACTGTTCATTCTCTACATAAATGATATCTGCAAAGTTTCCAAGTTATTAAAATTAGTTTTATTTGCAGATGAGACAAATATTTTTTGTTCAGGGGGGAATTTACAGGATCTTCTGGGGATGATCACTGCAGAACTGTCTAAATTAAAGTGGTTCGACAGGAACAAATGATCTTTAAACCTAAATAAACTAAATTCATGTTATTTGGGAATTGTAAAAGGAATACTCAAGCACTAATACATGTAGATGGGGTTGATATTGTAAGGGTACATGAAAATAAATTTCTTGGTGTAATTGTGGATGATAAAATAACATGGAAATCCCACATAAAACATGTACAAACTAAACTGTCACGGAGCATTTCAGTACTCTACACTCTAAGTAAACGAGCTGCACTGGTGTGTAACACAATAGACACCCATTCAAAAGCCGGATTTTCTCCCGGAACCCACATGGCGTTTGAGCTGGGACTGATCCGAAAGTGTAGAACCTAGCAGAAAAGTTGAATGCCAGATCCACAGAGGAGAAGTTTTCCTACGTTTTAGAGTTTGAATCACGTCTCTAGGTGAAAGCATGCCAGAGCAGTGGATGTTTGAAAAAGTGCTTTTTTTTCAATTAATTCCATAGAAATGAATGGGGGTTTTTTTTGGGCGATTTTTTTCGCGACTATGTCGCGAAAAAATCGTATTCTGTAGAGAAAAGTAATAGCACAGCAAGTCCGATCGAGCCGCACATTTTGATATATTGTTTGTCTGTGTGCGACGTACGGTTAGAGTTATTCGAAATCGAAATTTGCGTAGGAATAATAAAAATAATAAGAAGAAACACGTAGAAGAACAATAGTTGCAGTGCTTTGCACTGCAACCTATGGGCTCCCTTAGGGGAGCCCATAGGTTGCTGTGCTGCAGCACTGCATCCTAATTAATTGGAAAGGGGGTAGGATTAAATAAGTTAATGCTTCTTCCTACTCCTTTTCAAACATGTTAAGTTAATATTGTTTCCATTGTTTTTAATGGAATTAAGTGTTTTTATTTGTTCTTTTGTTTTTGGTTTTTGTGTGTTTTTTTTTTCTCTTCTGTTTTGTACTACTTTGACATGTTTGAAATAAAGCCTTCATTCATTCAAAGTTTGTGAACCCTTTAGAATTTTCTATATTTCTGCATAAATATGACCTAAAACATCAGATTTTCACACAAGTCCTAAAAGTAGATAAAGAGAACCTAGTTAAACAAATGACACAAAAAAAATATATACTTGGTCATTTATTTACTGAGGAAAATGATCCAATATTACATATCTGTGAGTGGCAAAAGTATGTGAACCTCTAGGATTAGTAGTTAATTTGAAGATGAAATTAGAGTTAGGTGTTTTCAATCAATGGGATGACAATCAGGTGTGAGTGGGCACCCTGTTTTATTTAAAGAGCAGGGATCTATCAAAGTCTGATCTTCACAACACGTTTGTGGAAGTGTATTATGGCATGAACAAAGATTTCTGAGGACCTCAGAAAAAGCATTGTTGATGCTCATCAGGCTGGAAAAGGTTACAAAACCATCTCTAAAGAGTTTGGACTCCACCAATCCACAGTCAGACAGATTGTGTGCAAATGGAGGAAATTCAAGACTGTTGTTACCCTCCCCAGGAGTGGTTGACCAACGAAGATCACAGCAAGGGCAATAGTTGGCGAGGTCACAAAGGACCCCAGGGTAACTTCTAAGCAACTGAAGGCCTCTCTCACATTGGCTAATGTTCATAAGTCCACCATCAGGAGAACACTGAACAACAGTGGTGTGCATGGCGGGGTTGCAAGGAGAAAGCCACTGCTCTCCAAAAAGAACATTGCTGCTTGTCTGCAGTTTGCTAAAGATCACATGGACAAGCCAGAAGGCTATTGGAAAAATGTTTTGTGGACGAATGAGACCAAAATAGAACTTTTTGCTTTAAAGGCGTCACGCAATGGCGATAAAAGTCGCATTATTCTGCACCAGAATGCTTTCGAGATTCGAAATAAATTGACCGTCGATTTTTCAAAAGCTTCCCGCGGTTGTAATCGGTCCTTATTTGGTCATGCCCATCACTTGAAATTTCCCGCGTTCGCAGCGCCCCCTCTCGGTCAATGGAATAGCTGCGTGACGTCATACCAGTAACCACTCGGTGCAGTTGCAACGGCGGACACACCAGAAAATAGGAGCGATGCTGAGGAAATTAGCTTTGATTTTACCGATACAGAAGAAGAAAATGGCCCACAAGTAGAGATTTTGACAGCTGAATGTCCTGGTGGTATCCAGCCTTACAGATTTGAACCTGAGCGCTCATCTTCAGAAGAAAATGAGGACAGTTCTGACGACGACAGAAACGAAGACGAGAATGAAGAAGATCGGCGACTTGAAGACTTGTTTTGGTTGGTTTCTCTGACTAAATCACTACTTGTGTGTATTTTTAAAGACCATTTTCACTTGAATTAGAATGCTGTGTGATTAATCTATGATTATGTGTAATACTGATAGCTGTAGGGGGTGAAAGTATAGCTAGAAAGATTGAATTCTAGCAACTTGACAGCTTGCGATCTCGCGAAATGCAGTGGGCCTTCTGATACAGTAGACCCCTTGATATTCCAGTTTTCATCATTTTCCTTTTATTGCGGTTGATTTTAACTTGATATTCAGTATGTTATAGGCTGGGAGTATTGAGCTTTGTATTGTATTGTTTAGTAAACGTACAATCGTCAGTAATAAGTGATAATTATTAGTTAAAGGCAGCTCTGTGGCATAAATCTTTCAATTAATCTTCTGTCATCCATTTGCTAAAATTATGTACCACATATGTTATCAAGACAACACTTCATGTGACAAAGAAAGATATGACAAATACATAAATGTATGAAAATCTCATCTCATTATCTCTAGCCGCTTTATCCTTCTACAGGGTCGCAGGCAAGCTGGAGCCTATCCCAGCTGACTACGGGCTTTGTGTAATCAGAAAACTTACTTCTAGCTGTATGTGGTCCTAGCACAAGTACTTCAGTCTTGTCAGAGTTAAGCAGAAGGAAATTTATAAGCATCCAGTGTCTAATGTCCTTAACACATTCCTCAATTTTATTAAGCTGGTGTCTCTCATCAGGTTTTGCAGAGACATACAACTGTGTGTCATCAGCATAACAGTGGAAACTAATACAATGTTTATGAATAATATCGCCCAGAGGTAACATATATAGAGAAAAAAGCAGTGGACCCAAGACAGAACCTTGTGGAACACCAAACTTTACCTCGGTACGTCTAGAAATATCACCATTTATATCGACATACTGATAACGATCAGTTAGATAAGACCTGAGCCAGGAGAGGGCCATTCCCTTAACTCCCACAACATTTTCTAGTCTATCCAGAAGAATGGAATGATCAATGGTATCAAATGCTGCACTAAGGTCAAGCAACACAAGTAGCGAGACACAGCCCTGATCAGACGCCAACAGTAGGTCGTTTACTACTTTAACCAGTGCTGTCTCTGTGCTATGATGAGGTCTAAATCCTGACTGATACATTTCATGGATGTTATTCCTATGTAAATATGAGCATAACTGCTGTGCCACAGCTTTTTCAAGGATCTTGGAGATAAAGGGGAGGTTTGATATTGGCCGATAATTGGACAGCTGACAGGGATCAAGGTCAGGTTTTTTAATCAGGGGTTTGATAATTCTGACAGGGATTTGGATTCTGCTTGATCCATCCTGGTGCCCTGTGTCTGGTCGGAGTTTTATCGCCCCACTCCTGTGAAGGACGGCCCCATGAGGACAGTTGAGGGTTATACCTGTTAAAACTGTTAATATTATAGTCAGGCTGTCTGTTGTTGCCCAAATGAGGATGGGTTCCCTTTTGAGTCTGGTTCCTCTCGAGGTTTCTTCCTCATGTCGTCTGAGGGAGTTTTTCCTTGCCACCGTCGCCACAGGCTTGCTCATTGGGGATAGATTAGGGATAAAATTAGCTCATGTTTTAAGTCGTTCAAATTCTGTAAAGCTGCTTTGCGACAATGTTTATTGTTAAAAGCGCTGTACAAATAAACTTGATTTGATTTGATTTGACTACGGGCGAAAGGCGGGGTACACCCTGGACAAGTCGCCAGGTCATCACAGGGCCGACACATAGACACAGACAACCATTCACACTCACACCTACGGTCAATTTAGAGTCACCAGTTAACCTAACCTGCATGTCTTTGGACTGTGGGGGAAACCGGAGCACCCGGAGGAAACCCACGCGGACATGGGGAGAACATGCAAACTCCACACAGAAAGGCCCTCGCCGGCCCCGGGGCTCGAACCCAGGACCTTCTTGCTGTGAGGCGACAGCGCTAACCACTACACCACCGTGCCGCCTGTATGAAAATCATTTTGTACAATTAATGATTGATACATAGAAACACTTAAAACATGTGTTTTTAAAAAAATATTTTTTTTCTATCAATACCTAGTCATGACCTTGAAATCAGATCCATTGATAACAGTCACAAATAGTGTTCAGTGTTCGTTGTTACAGCCAAACACAATACACTGATTAGGCATTTTGTATCACAGAATATTAATACATCATTTCATAGTGTTTTCGTCTCGTCTCGTCTTCTTCCGCTTATCCGGGACCGGGTCGCGGAGGCAGCAGTCTAAGCATGGAAGCCCAAACTTCCCTTTCCCCAGACACCTCGGCCAGCTCCTCGGGAAGAACACCGATGCGTTCCCAGGCCAGCCGAGAGACATAGTCCCTCCAGCGTGTCCTGGGTCTTCCCCGGGGCCTCCTCCCGGGGGGACATGCCTGGAACACCTCCCCAGGGAGGCGTCCAGGAGGCATCCGAAAAAGATGCCCGAGCCACCTCAGCTGGTTCCTCTCGATGTGGAGGAGCAGCGGCTCTACTCCGAGCTCCTCCCGAGTGACTGTGCTTCTCACCCTATCTCTAAGGGAGCGCCCAGCCACCCTGCGAAGGAAACTCATTTCAGCCACTTGTATCCGCGATCTTGTTCTTTCTGTCATTACCCAAAGCTCATGACCATAGGTGAGAGTCGGAATGTAGATCGACCGGTAAATTGAGAGCTTCGCCTTTTGGCTCAGCTCCTTCTTCACCACGACGGACCGGTAAAGCGACCGCATCCCTGCGGAGGCTGCACCGATCCGCCTGTCGATCTCACGCTCCATCCTTCCCTCACTCGTGAACAAGATCCCGAGATACTTAAACTCCTCCACTTGAGGCAGGACTTCTCCACCAACCTGGAGAGGGCAAGCCACCCTTTTCCGGTCGAGAACCATGGCCTCAGACTTGGAGGTGCTGATTCTCATCCCAGCCGCTTCACACTCGACTGCAAACCGCCCCAGTGCATGCTGAAGGTCCTGGTTTGAAGAAGCCAACAGGACAACATCATCCGCAAAAAGCAGAGATGAAATCCTGTGGTTCCCAAACAGGATTCCTTCCGGCCCCTGGCTGCGCCTAGAAATTCTGTCCATAAAAATTATGAACAGAACCGGTGACAAAGGGCAGCCCTGCCGGAGTCCAACATGCACTGGGAACAGGTCTGACTTACTGCCGGCAATGCGAACCAGACTCCTGCTCCGTTCGTACAGGGACCGGACAGCCCTTAGCAAAGAGCCCCGAACCCCATACTCCCAAAGCACCCCCCACAGAATACCACGGGGGACACGGTCGAATGCCTTCTCCAGATCCACAAAGCACATGTGGACTGGTTGGGCAAACTCCCATGAACCCTTGAGCACCCTATGAAGGGTATAGAGCTGGTCCAGTGTTCCGCGACCAGGACGAAAACCGCATTGTTCCTCCTGGATCCGAGGTTCGACTATTGGTCGAATTCTCCTCTCCAGTACCCTGGAGTAAACTTTCCCTGGGAGGCTGAGAAGTGTGATTCCCCTATAATTGGAGCACACTCTCCGGTCCCCTTTCTTAAAAAGAGGGACCACCACCCCAGTCTGCCACTCCAGAGGCACTGTCCCCGACCGCCACGCGATGTTGCAGAGGCGTGTCAACCAAGACAGCCCCACAACATCCAGAGACTTGAGATACTCAGGGCGGATCTCATCCACCCCCGGTGCCTTGCCACCGAGGAGCTTGCAAACCACCTCAGTGACTTCGGCTTGGGTAATGGATGAGTCCACCTCTGAGTCATCAGCCTCAGTCTCCTCAGTGGAAGACATGACGGTGGGATTGAGGAGATCCTCAAAGTATTCCTTCCACCGCCCGACAATGTCCCCAGTCGAGGTCAACAGCTCCCCACCCGCACTGTAAACAGTGTTGGCAGAGTACTGCTTCCCCCTCCTGAGGCGCCGGACGGTTTGCCAGAATTTCTTCGAGGCCGACCGATAGTCCTTCTCCATGGCCTCCCCGAACTCCTCCCAGTTCCGAGTTTTTGCCTCCGCAACTGCCCGAGCTGCAGCACGCCTGGCCTGCCGATACCCGTCAGCTGCCTCAGGAGTCCCGGAGGTCAACATGGCCCGATAGGACTCCTTCTTCAGCTTGACGGCATCCCTTACTTCCAGTGTCCACCACCGGGTTCGGGGATTGCCGCCACGACAGGCACCGGAGACCTTGCGGCCACAGCTCCGAACAGCTGCATCCACAATGGAGGTAGAGAACATGGTCCACTCAGACTCAATGTCCCCCACCTCCCTCGGAAGCTGGGAAAAGCTCTCCCGGAGGTGGGAGTTAAAGACCTCCCCAACAGAGTGCTCGGCCAGACGTTCCCAGCAGACCCTCACCATACGTTTGGGCCTGCCAGGTCTGTCCAGCTTCCTCCTCCGCCAGCGGATCCAACTCACCACCAGGTGGTGATCAGTTGACAGCTCAGCCCCTCTCTTCACCCGAGTATCCAAGACATAGGGCCGGAGATCAGATGAAACGACTACAAAGTCGATCATCGACCTCCGACCTAAGGTGTCCTGGTGCCACGTGCACTTATGGACACCCCTATGCTCGAACATGGTGTTCGTTATGGACAAACCGTGACTAGCACAGAAGTCCAATAACAAAACACCACTCGGGTTCAGATCAGGGAGGCCGTTCCTCCCAACCACGCCCCTCCAGGTGTCACTGTCGTCGCCCATGTGAGCATTGAAGTCCCCCAGTAGCACAATGGAGTCCCCAGTCTGAGCACCCCTCAGTACCTCTCCCAGGGACTCCAAGAAGGCCGGATACTCTATACTGCTATTTGGCCCGTAGGCACAAAGTACAGCAAGAGCCCTCTCCCCAATCCGAAGGCGCAGAGAGGCGACCCTCTCGTTCACTGGGCTAAACTCCAACACATGGCGGCTGAGCTGGGGAGCTATAAGCAAGCCCACACCAGCCCGCCGCCGCTCACCACGGGCGACTCCAGAGAAGTGGAAAGTCCAGCCCCTCTCGAGGAGCTGGGTTCCAGAGCCCAAGCTGTGCGTGGAGGTGAGCCCGACTATCTCTAGCCGGTACCTCTCAACCTCCCGCACAAGCTCAGGCTCCTTCCCCCCCAGGGAAGTGACATTCCATGTCCCAACAGCCAGCCGCTGTGTCCGGGGATCAGGTCGTCGAGGCCCCTGCCTTCGACTGCCACCCAATCCACACTGCACCAAACCCCTACTGCTACCTCTGTGGGTGGTGAACCCACAGGAGGTCGGGCCCACGTCACCTCTTCGGGCTGAGCCCGGCCGGGCCCCATGGGCAAAGGCCCGGCCACCAAGCGCTCGCATACGAGCCCCAACCCCGGGCCTGGCTCCAGGGTGGGGCCCCGGCTGCGTCCTACCGGGCGACGTCACGGTCCTGGATTTTTTCTCCATAGGGGTTTTTTGGTGAACTGCTCTTGGTCTGGCCTGTCACCTAGGACCTGTCTGCCTTGGGAAACCCTAACAGGGGCATAATGCCCCCGACAACATAGCTCCTAGGATCATTCAAGCACACAAACCCCTCCACCACAATAAGGTGGCAGTTCTAGGAGGGGTTCATAGTGTTTTGAGTGTTCAAAACTATCCACAAACTGAATAAATCCACAAAATCCGCAATGTAAACAACTCTGGTAAACGCACGCTATAGAGAAAACATGCGACAGGCCAGCATCACCCAAGGGAGGTTACTGGTATGACGTCACACATAAGTTGACCTGGTTAACGGCTGGCTGCCTAAATTTGGCTGTGCGCGTCAACTTTAAATGCTTGTAGCGGGCGCATCGTGACACTGAGATCGCGGGAAACCAAGGGGCTTGAATAACCCACCAAACCCGACATTTTGACACATAGCCTGATTGCTGAAATTACCGCACGACGCCTTTAAATGAGAAGAAAGGAAAACACTGCATTCCAGCATAAGAACCTTATCCCATCTGTGAAACATGGTGGTGGTAGTATAATGGTTTGGGCCTGTTTTGTTGCATCTGGGCCAGGATGGCTTGCCATCATTAATGGAACAGTGAATTTTAAAGGAAAATGTCAGGACATCTGTCCATGAACTGAATCTCAAGAGAAGGTGGGTCATGCAGCAAGACAACGACCCTAAGCACACAAGTCGTTCTACCAAAGAATGGTTAAAGAAGAATTAAGTTAATGTTTTGGAATGGCCAAGTCAAAATCCTGACCTTAATCCAATTGATTAAGAAAGGAGCTAAAGCGGGCAGTTCATGTGAGGAAACTCATCAACATCCCAGAGTCGAAGCTGTTCTGTACGGAGTAATGGGCTAAAATTCCTCCAAGCCAGTGTGCAGGACTGATCAACAGTTACTGGAAATGTTTAGTTGCAGTTATTGCTGCACAAGGGGGTTACACCAGATACTGAAAGCAAAGGTTCACATACTTTTGCCACTCACAGATATGTAATATTGGATCATTTTCCTCAATAAATAAATGACCCAGTATAATAATTTTGTCTCATTTGTTTAACTGGGTTCTCTTTATCTGCTTTTAGGACTTGTGTAAAAATCTGATGTTTTTTAGATTATATTTATGCAGAAATATAAAAAATTCTAAAGAGTTCACAAACTTTCAAGCACCACTGTGTGCGTGCGGGCATGTTATTTTTATTATATATAATATATAAAATTCACATACACACTATGTATGCAGGTGTGTGTGTCCATAAATAAAGCCTATTTATGTATTGCATGTGTGAATACAGGTATAGACATGCAGTGTGCCACAAAAAGTTTATATGGTCTAAATATAGGCTGGTGACAGCTTGAAGCCAAGTGTGAATTTATAGCAGAGCTGCATGAAGCTCCGTACTTAAGAGAATGATTGATTGATTGATTGATTGATTGATTGATTGATTGATTGATTGATTGATTGATTGATTGATTGATTGATTTTTTTAATGGCTTTTGCAACCACAGGGAACCCAATCGTAAGTGCAAGACAGCGTATCTCATAAATACTTGACCACCGGACAACAAAATTTGTGTCTTTATTTACATAAGAGAGATGGGTTTTTATCCTATGTTTATTTAAAATAATTTAAATAATGTGGGATTATTTCCTACCACAGTTTACACTCCTTGGGAGCTCCGCTTTTAGCCAGTGCCTAAATATCTATATTAAATTGACATTGAAAGTTTGACAGCGAATCAACACATTTTTAAGGAAGGCAGCTTTTTTTTTTTTAAACCTTGGCCTAGATCTAGATTTAACTCTGTAACTTTCTCTAACTTATTACATGTGAATTCATAAATTAAATGTTGTACCTTTCTCGAATTTATTCTCGTTAATTGGCTTGCATGGCCTGAATCCCTTCTCTGCAGATGGTGTTGGAATATTGTTAGCACAGCTTTGGGTTTGAGTCTAATGCAACCTGCACAGCCCAAGAGCTTGGCCTTTCAAAGCAGTCGGGCTCAAAATGGTCCCCGCAGACAACAGAATTTCTACCAAAGGAGAGTATTTCAAAGTTTGACCTGTTCCCAAGTTGTGAAGCCGCTATTTAGCAAGTCGTTTGTATGTTGCTCGGTTGCCGGCAATGGAACACAGAAATTCTTTCCCTTATTGTCACGTTATTTTTGCAACCATGGGCTTTACATTTCACCATTTTTCAAAAATATTTTGTACATTCAGCTACATCAGTGTCGAGCAGCAAGCCAATCAAGATACAGGAACCCTATCAACAATTCTGCCATCCACAAAATGGCCATATGGCTGCGCCCTGAAGTGGAACTTAAGTGAGCGGGAATATAAAACAATTTCAAAGCACTGCTTTATGCTACAGTGTGTATACACAGTGTGACAATACAGGGTAGTCAAAATGCATTTGTGCCAAATGTTTAACATTTTTAGCCTATGTTTATTTTTCAATGCAGAAGTGTGTAGCAGTTATGCATTTTGTATTATTTGCCTTCAGAAACAAGATCCTTTACTAGGGAGAATTTAATGAGCGTGTTTGTGTCAGACAAGCAGAACGTGTTTTTGACACTGGGGAAATGAAAGTAGGAGTCATGATGCATTAAACCTAGGTCACAACCGGACGTACGATTTTTTGGCTGTGCGATTATTTATTTATTTTTTTGGCGTTTCCCAAATCGCTGCGTTTTTTTTGTTCGTGGAGAAAGATGCACGTTGGACGTAAGTTTGTCTTGCAACCTGAAAAAAACGTAAGCGCCCGTAGAGTTTGTTTGACATGACAAAGAACCTCTGCGGCCAGTCTACGGCTCGAAAATCAGCACGTCACACGCACGCCCTCCGTGCGTTTCTTGCGTTTTTTTGCACGTAGACCGGCCATAGGAGCACGTACAGCTGGTTGTGACCTAGGCTTTACTCATGTCTAAGGCCTGAACATTTTTGTGAAATATACTAGTAACAGATATTTTTCAGAAATTATCAAAATAGGGGCTAATATAGTCATTCTTCTGTTACATTTTGTTATAAGGTTATGCCACACTCACAACCCGCCGTAAGTGTTTTGGACACGCACGGGTTGCAGGGTTTGGTAGCTCGCAGCAGGGTCGCAGTGAACCCAGGGGAAAGTTTGGGGGAGGAGTACGGGCAAAGTACTTGTCAAGTACGGGTTACATTCGGCAGAGGATAAGAGAGAGGAAGTAATTGGGAAAAGATGGGACAGAGGCCGCCGCCTCGCGTTCTGACATCGGTGTTCCTGTATTAGCAAATTCAATATCGCTTCATGCTGCTCCTCAGCTTCTGTCCAACTCCTTCAGTTGTTGCGGCGGTATGGCGACAGCCATCTTCTTCCCTTCTACAATGTTACACGCTACATAATCGGTTCCTTGGTGTGTCCCCCCCCCCCCCCCCCCCCCCCCCCCCCCCCCCCCATACACACACACACAGAGTCTTGCCCCGCGGGTTACATGCGCTGCGTGCACTCCACAGATAGGGGTAGAAAGTGAGATGTACTTCTGTCTCGGAGGCCGCAGAAATAGCAAGTGTGGAATACTTGTGTAGTACTTCTGAGGCACATTACTCGTGCAGCTTACTGTCATCGCAAAAAGCCCCTACTAGCCATGCTGCTGACTTGGTTCAGGCGTACAAAAGGAGTGCAGGTCCCGTACGTAGCGTATGCATTCTTGATTTTTTGCAAGACCCGTAGAATTTGCATGTGCAAACTCCATGGCCAGTCTGCGACCTTCTACGGCGCTGAACACACGCAAGTGTTGCGCAAGTCTCAAACATGGTTTTGCCAAATTTTTTTTTACCATAGACCGCCCGTAATGGCACGTACAGCGGGTTGAGAGTGTGGTTTTACTCTTATTCAGTCTTAAATTAGTGTGATATTGTACTTAATTATCTGTATATTTCAATAACTGTTGATGAATAATTACATTATTGGCATACATGTTGCTCATTTCTGTGTGTGTGTGTAGGTGCTGCAGCAGAAGGAACAGCTGTCTTTGCTAGGGCAGAAGCTAGAGCAGTGGCGGGAAGAGGAAGACATTGTGAGGGCAAACGTGGAAAAACACAGGCAGTGCCTGGTGGAGGTGCTGAGGCAGGGAGAAGAGGATGCACACAGTCTGCAGCATCACATTAAGGTTCAAAGTTTAAACCATTATAATAGCCACCAAGTAGAATTAATACAAATGATATGTTAAATAGAATACTCCAGCACTTTTTAAACCTCATCTCTATCAACCGTGTCTGCAGCATATGAATGATACTTTTCCTTGTAGGCTGCTAAGAAAAGAACAGAGAATCTGTTGCTCAGAACTCCTTCACAATGAAAAAGTTGAAATATAGTTGTTGAAGTATGTTAATAAATGTTTAAAAATATGCAACTGTAACATTCAAAACTGCAAAATTTGCACTAACAATAAATGTCTTACAACCTCGATTCCAAAAAAGTTGTATAAAACATAAATAAAAACAGAATGCAGAATGAGATGGACTGACACACACACACACACACACACACACACACACACACACACACACACACCTGTTTTATATATATATATATACACACACACACACACACACACACACACACACGTGTATGTACTATCATTTCGAGTTTTAATGCCGTGCCGCATTCAGGTCACAGGCATTCAGTGTTGGTTTTTGGCCTTGCCCTTTATATGCACAGATTTCTCTGGATTCTCTGAATATTTTGACATTTATGGATTGTCGATGGTGAAATCCTTAAATTCCTTGCAAATATATGTTGAGAAATGTTCTTAAATCATTAGACTATTTGCCCATGCAGTTTTTCACAAAGTGGTGAACCTCACCCCATCTTTTTCTTGTGAATGACTCAGCCTTTCCAAATACCAGTTAACCTGTTTACCTGTAGAATATTCCAAGCAGGTGTTTTTTGAGTATTCCACAACTTTCCCAGTCTTTTGTTGCCTCTGTCCCAACTTTTTTGGAACGTATTGCAGGTATCAAGTTCAGAATGAGTGAATATTCATTCTGAATGAAATATATATATATATATATATATATATATATATATATATATATATATATATATATATATGAGTGATTCCACGCTTATGGGTACTGAAATGGGGACATGAACTTATTTTTAAAAATTCACCTAAAACCATTTCTTTTTTTTACCATCAGGTCACAAAACATGTAATCTTTAATGAATGATATGTTAAAAGATAACTTTAATTTTCTGAGATGTAATAAAAACATATTTATATGCCAAAGTCAGAACGTAACAGAAGTGTTGTGGACATATATATTCTCAATTTTAACAATGTAGAATTACTTTTTGAAACATAGGAAGGTGATGTTTTAGCAAATATAATTAATACACATGTGTAGTAGAATAAACATACACATTCTTTCAATAAGATTAACATGGTATATAGCTAGATTGTAATTAATTTGTAACAGACGCGAGATGGACAATCGTAACAGAAGTAATGTAACAGACATCATTTTGGAACTCATAGGCTTGACTTTGGCATATAAATATGTTTTTATTACATCTCGGAAAATTAAAGTTATCTTTTAACATATCATTCATTAAAGATTACATGTTTTGTGACCTGATGGTAAAAAAAGAAATGGTTTTAGGTGAATTTTTAAAAATAAGTTCATGTCCCCATTTCAGTACCCATAAGCATGGAATCACTCATATATAGTCTTTGTATTGTATTATATTGAATATGGGTTGAAAAGACTTCACAAACACATGCACGTGTGTGTGTGTGTGTGTGTGTGTGTGTGTGTGTGTGTGTGTGTGTGTGTGTGTGTGTGTGTAGGAGCTGCGTGGGGATGTACAGTCTCTGGCTGTGCAAAAAGGAGAACTGGACTCCCAGCTCTCGGAGAGGAGAAGACGACTGGCTCAGTATAAAAAGGAAGAGATGAACGTTCAAGAGAGAGTGCGGAACCAGCATGCAGTCATCAACAAGCACAAAGCAGGTGAAATCAAAGCACTCTTGCATATTACTCTTGCATGTTACCAAACATGCAGTCAAGGTATAGTGTGCCATCCCTGAATAGCAGTTCAGCACAATACATTAGACACTGGGGATGGACACATCAGTAATCCCAGACACCATGGAAAAGCAGATGTTGTGACTGGGTAATCAGTTTTATATTTGCAGTTACCATAGGAGCAACAACAAGAAAAATGATGAAAAAACAGATTGGTTTTCACAAAAGTTTTCATTTGCTACATATCTTTAAAGCATATATGCAGAGCCATGGCCTCACTTTCATTTATAAGTGCCTTGAGACCTCAAGAATGGCACAGGAATAGTTTTAAGCGCTAACATTAAATCTAATGTAGTAATTTTTATGATTAAAGTGATTTATATAGGTAGCAGTCTGAGTGAATGACCTTGACGTCCATACCGTCACCGCAGGAAGTCTATTGGTCTCATCGCCATTTCGGCTATACTAAAACACAGAGCTGACTGCAACTCCAATCCTCCATTTTGAGCTAATTTATTGCCATGCCGCGTAGATTTGGTTTTGGCGGGTGCAACAACACGACAGAAGGTTTATTTATGTTGCATTCATGGCCCAAGAATGTTCAAACTGCAAAGATTTGGACACATTTTGCGAGAAGTTCACGGACACATTGGGCGGCTATGAAGTGGTCTCTCCTCTGCTCTGCACATTTTACTGAAGACTTGTACGAAACCTCTGATCTGTTGAGGAGCGTTGGCTATAAGCCTGTATTGAAAGAGGGTGCAGTCCCAGCAATTAAAGAAAAATAAAACAATAAAAGGAAAGTATTTATTTATTTATTTATTTATTTAAAAGTGAGTTCAGTTGCACCAGTCCTCCTGGAGGGTGAGCCGAGGGTTGTTGCTAAAACCCAGGATGGAACGGGATGGGACATATCACTCGGGCAGTGACCTCCCCGTGGTTGTTGCTAAAACCAGTGACATCTCGTTCTGTCCGGAGTTTTAGTAATTGCCTGTAATGGCGGAATACACAGTATGGAGAGAATGGGTGGGCCAGCCGTCTTATTTCTAAACTGGATATTGCTGCCATCTTGCCCTTACATGGAAGAAGTGAATGAACGGAGAACTGAACAAACAACTGAAAGTCAGATTGTTTCAAAACAATCGGCCACAAGATCGGCCTTCAAGAAGCGAGAACACAGACTGGTAAGCTCCGACTCTCATTTGGATAAAAAAAAAAAAAAAACACGTTGTTTACCTGCATTTAGATTAGTACATGTAACTTGTATTGTGTATTTAAGTTACCGGTATAAGATTATTAATTTGCTTCAGAATGTGATTGTCTCAGTTCATCTGATTATTTAATTAGCCTTTTACATTTTATCAGTGAAAACATGCATGTACATGTATGTTGCATAAGTTATAACACCTATCCCGTTTTAATGACCGTCAACCCACAACAATGAAGTCAAATCAGTCTTAGTTCAGCAAGTCGGTAACGGTATTTCTTTCTTTCACCATAAATTTTTATTTATTTGGTCTATAGCTGTAAAAGGCCTCGGCCTTAAAACCGGTTACTGCAGTGACGTCACGCACTCTGGCATGGCTGGCTCAGCAGGGCAGCTCAAATGCCAACTTTGCAGTCGATTTTAACTCTCAAAAATATTTTTTATTCCCATTTATGCAGTATACAAGAGTCAAGGATGGAGATGCTATCCACTCAGAAATGTATTTAAAAATAAAGGTTCTGCTTTAAACTTCTTGATGCTGTAACTATAGGGTGGTACTCAATCGGAAACCCACCACCTGCTGTTCTACACACCTGCTGTAACTATGCAAATTGGTTCATTGTAGAGCATTTTTTACTCGGTGGATTAATTAGCCCACACAGGCCACAAAAATTATTTCAGAATCAATTAATTAGGTTTGTGGGCAACCAAAACAAAGGACTAGGCAGCCTAGACTTAAACAGTCTCAGTGTTTAAGTCTAGGCTGAAAACACATGTTTAGTCAAGCCTTTTGTTAATGGTGTTCATGAGGTAAAGGTGTAGATCTGGAGGGTCCTCAGACATAGTGTTTTGGTAAACTGGGATGTATGGATGCTGTCAGTCCCCACTCGCTTGCTCACTCGAGTTTGTTGACGGTGTAGTGGCTGGCTGCTTTATGTCCTGGGGCTCCCTCATGCCTGTGTTACCTTCTGGCTCTCCCCTTTTAGTTATGCTGTCATAGTTAGTTGCTGGAGTCCCTGCTTGTACTCAGTGCAATATGTATACTGTTCCTACTTATTCAGGTGACATTGGGCATACCTAACAGTCTGTGTTCCCCCCCCCCCCAAATCTGTCCCTCTGAGTTACATGTTGGTCCTGGGATCAAGATGCTGACCTCTTCTGCTCCTCTGACCTGCTTGATCCATTCTGGTGCCCTGTGTCTGATTGGAGTCTCATTTTATTGCTCCTGTGGAGGACGGCCCCATGCGGACAGTTGAAAGTCACACCTGGAGGACGCTCTGGACTCTTACAGTAATGCTTTTATGGCTGAGGACTACAGTTGACTTGCTAACTTTAGGACTGCAGTTGTCATGAACAGTTTTGCACTCAAGTTTCCATTAATGAAAAGTTTATAACATCAACGACACTGACTTCATGTTAAAACTGTTAATGTTATAGTCATGCTGTCTGTTGTTGCCCAAATGAGGATGGGGTTCCCTTTTGAGTCTGGTTCCTCTCGAGGTTTCTTCCTCATGTCGTCTGAGGGAGTTTTTCCTTGCCACCGTCGCCACAGGCTTGCTCATTGGGGATAGATTAGGGATAAAATTAGCTCATGTTTTAAGTCATTCAAATTCTGTAAAGCTGCTTTGCGACAATGTTTATTGTTAAAAGCGCTATACAAATAAACTTGACTTGACTTGGCCTAGTTATCAAGCAAATAAATTTTTGATTTGTCCAACCCTGAATATGAATTATTAATCATGTTTTCAGTGTTGTAACATAATAGCATAGGATGCTGAATTTTTGGAAAGCTTATTTTGGTTCAGTTATACCATTTCATACAGGCCGTGAAACTGAGTATAGAATTTTAGTACATATACTTTTTATGGCCTACACTCTAAGTTTATGGACACCTGACCATCACATCCATATGTAGTTCTTTCCCAAATTATTGGTACAAAATTGGCACTAAAACACACAATTGTATAGAATCTCTTTGCATGCTCTCGCATTACAATTTCCCTTTATTGCAACTAAGAGACCTAAACAAATCATGTCTCAACAGACCTCACTTTGTGAGGAATTATGCTGCTAATTTCTCACAAAGCGAGGTCTGTTGAGACATGATTTGCCAAGGTTGGAGTGCAAAAATGTTGGCTGCGCCCCAGCCTTCCTCACCTGACACCAGTGCCAGATCTCACTAATGCTCTTGTAGCTGAATGAACAATTCTTCACAGCCACACTCCAAAATGTAGTGGAAAGCCTTCCCAGAAGAGTAGAGGTTATTACAATATCAAAGGGTGACTACATTTGGAATGGGATGCTACAAAAGCACATATGCATGGGTGCAAGTTTTCCGGCATGTGCTGGAAGCTCCATTTTTTTTTCGTTTCTGGAAGTCATTTTTCCAAATCGTGTAAATCCATTGAGATTTTCGGGGGGGAGGGGGTATGGGGTGGCCCTCTCACTGTCTCACTCTCAGCGTATTACCGGGTTACCACAGTACAGTCTCTGCATGAGACAAATCTTTTCTTCTCGTCTTCACCACAAACCTCATTCAATTTATACGCCGTTCACCGACGAGCGGTCCTGACTAGCCCGTTGTTTCACGGTGTTATACATGTGTGATATCATGTTTCACGCACGTATCTGCTTTTATAAACGTTTTTTTTTTTTACATTTGATTACCTTTAAATAAAAGTAAGGTAGGTCTTGAAATAAGTTTGTTAGCCTTTTTTTATCATCTTTTCTAATGTGGTTGTTAGGTTGAAAACTCATTTGTAGTCAGTAATGGATTATAAAATATAGATATTTTTGTATATGGAAAAAGCTGAATCTTGTTATTTGCTAAAATCCAGGAGTTTCTGAGGACATCAAGACATGTGGCCCCTTATTTTAACTCAAGCTGTGTATATATTGTAAAAAAGGTATCACAGCAAAAGCATATTAAAAATGTAGTTGCTAGCATATTAAATTAGTAGTTGCTAGATGTTTTGAAATATCGAGCCTTGTACTTGAAATATTATTTCAGATGAATTAATGAAATGTATTAAACATTTGATGTGAATATGCAAATCATATAACTATTAATATTATAAATGTTTGCATGAGATTGCATGAGACAACCGTTTTAACTTGTAATTTAAATTTTTTTTCAAGCCCTAAGGGGGGGCTCACCTCCCTTTGCAAACCCCCCCCACAAGGCTGCGCCATACACTTTGACAGACTTTTCAGGTTTTTGAAAATTTTATACTTGCACCCAGCTGTCCACATACTTTTGGTCATATTTGGTATGTTCCACCCTAGTAATGTAGGGCTGTCAAATTTTAATTATTTTTGTTTAATTACTTGGAATTTTATTTTCGATTCAGCCATGGGGATGAGTGATTCTAATTTTGAAATTAGAAATCTGTTGAAATTGCTGCACTTAGATTTAGTTTAGATGGTCAAGACGGCGGCCCCTCTCTCTCCGCGTTTAGTGTCTAAAAGTGCATGTTCTGGTGTATGTGCTTTTATGCCTACGTACATGTGCGAGTAGTGCACTGACAATGTCGGTCACAAGATATTGTCGCCACTGACTTTTAGCTATAGGAAATATGACCAAACATCTCGTCTTGGACCAGAAAGTCATTGAGGAACTTCGAGGCCTGGGTCTTCTCTGCTGGACTACATCACCGGACTCGCCTGCTGCGTCTCACCCAGTGAGGAGGTGCCAGAAGTGGTGTGAGAGGAAACAGAAGTGTGGCAAGCGCGGAGGTATCCGGACTAGGCTAACCGCTAGCCCGCACAAACCCGCGATACCGTCCCTCATTCTGGCCAATGTATGTTCACTAGACAACAAAATAGATCACAAAGGACTCATGAGATCTGCGTTATGTGGTGAGGGATTGCTGTGTTTTTATCTTTACGGAATCCTGGCCATCAGTGAACAACAGACCACGCACCCAGACACATCACAGCAGGTGACTTCAATCATGCAGATTTAAAGGTTTTACTGCCCAAATTACATCAACATGTGGACTTTCCAACAAGAGGTGACAACTTACTGGACTTGGTGTACACAACTCACAAAGGAGCTTACAAGGCTTCCCCCACCTGAGTCTCTCTGATCACATCACCATTATGCTGAGACCTGCATATAGACCCAGAGTGAGAGCCATCAGACCAACACAAAAGGAGGTACGTGTGTGGCCAGAGGGGGCCTCCTATGCTTTGAAAGACTGTTTTAGCACTACACACTGGGACATTTTCAAAGAAGCAGCCACTTAAAATGACTACATCGACTTAGAGGAATGCACCGAGGCCGTCACAGCATACATCGCTAAATGCACTGATTTCACTCACTGCAAAACCAGAAAAACTGGTTCGTGCTAACCAGAAGCCTTGGCTGACAGGAGAGGTTCACAGGCTCCTGCGGGCTCGGGACGCAGCCTTTAGGGCAGGTGACACTGCAGGTCTAACAACAGCCAGAGCCAACCTGTCCCACAGCATCAAGGAGGCAAAACGTCAGTACAGCAATAAAATACCTGGACACCTCAGCAACACCAGAGATACACAGTCTCTCTGGCATGGCATTCAAACCCTCACAAACTACAAACCCCCACCACGGACCTGTGAGCATCACATTGCTAAACTGGCCAAATGACGACTTTGGACACTTTGAAACACAAAACAACACACCAGCACAGAAGACCACTCCTCCCCCGGATGAACAGGCTGTATGTCTGGCTCCAGCCAGTGTGGAGAGACCCTCTCCAGGATCAACCCATGTAAGGCAGCTGGACCAGACAACATAACTGGTCGTGTTTTGAAGGACTGTGCCATGGAGCTCAAGGATGTCCTGGCTGACATCTTTAACATCTCCCTGAACCAAACTGTTGTCCCCATGTGTTTCAAAGCTACAATACCAGTATTGTAATATAATACCAGTGCCAAAGAAGCCCCTCCCATCCAGCTATAATGACTATCAGCCCGTAGCACTGACTTCCATCATCACGAAGTGCTTTGAGCGACTAGTCATGCAGAACATCAAGTCCATCCTCCCTCCCTCTCATGACCCATTCCAGTTTGCATATAGGTCAAACAGGTCCATAGAGGACGCTATCTCCACCACTCTCCACCCTGGACTCAAAGAACACTTATGTGCAAATGCTGTTCTTGGATTACAGTTCGGCATTCAACACAATCGTTCCCCAGCAGCTAATACAAAAACTCAGACATTTGGGACTCAACACCTCTCCTTGTAACTGAGTGCTGGACTTTCTTAAAAGGGAGGCCACAGAATGTTCGAGTTGGCAGTAACACCTCCAGGACCATCATGCTGAGCACAGAGGCCCCACAAGGGTGTGTGCTCAGCCCGCTGCTCTTCACCCTGCTGACCCATGACTGTGTACCAATCTACAGCACCAACCACATCAAGTTTGCGGATGACATGACTGTGGTGGGCCTCATCACTAACAACGATGAAGCCAACTTACAGGAATGAGGTGAGCCAACTGATCCAGTGGAGTAAAGACAACAATCTTTTCCTGAATGTGGAGAAGACCAAAGAGATTGTAGTCGACTTCAGGAGAGGTCACTCACAGCATCTCCCTCTGACCATCGACGGTGCTGCAGTGGAGAAGGTGAGCAGCACCAAATTCCTAGGGGTACACATCGTGGAGGACCTCTCCTGGTCCAACAACACCGCATCACTGGCCAAGAAGGCTCAAGCTCACCTCTACTTCCTCTGCAAACTGAGGAGTGCATGAGTCCCCCCCCACCCCCATCATGTGCTCGTTCTACAGGGGCACCATTGAGAGTGTCCTCACTGGCTGCATTACTGCATGGTACGGAGGCTCCAGTGCCTCCTGTCGGAAGACTCTGCAATGCATAGTGAACACGGCCAGCAAGATCATTGGTACCCCTCAGCCCTCCCTTACAGACATCTGTTACTCCCATCTCACCTGCAGAGCCATCAGCACCGCTGGTGACGCTTCCCACCCTTCACACTCGCTCTTCAACCTCCTGCCCTCAGGGCCCGCTCCACAAGACTCCACAAGACTGCTGAACAGCTTCATCCACCAGGCTGTCAGGATGCTGAACTCTGTCCACTACCTACCCCCTACCCCCTAGGAAACTATTTTGGGTCCAAGCACCAGAGGTGTAAGGTGGTGGTGGTTGTTGTTGTTATTATTATTATGGCCCGAGCACTGAGGTGCAGACCTCCATAGGTGCAAAGCCCTATTATTTTCAGCATATTATTATCTCATCTCATCTCATTATCTCTAGCCGCTTTATCCTGTTCTACAGGGTCGCAGGCGAGCTGGAGCCTATCCCAGCTGACTACGGGCGAAAGGCGGGGTACACCCTGGACAAGTCGCCAGGTCATCACAGGGCCGACACATAGACACAGACAACCATTCACACTCACATTCACACCTACGGTCAATTTAGAGTCACCAGTTAACCTAACCTGCATGTCTTTGGACTGTGGGGGAAACCGGAGCACCCGGAGGAAACCCATGCGGACACAGGGAGAACATGCAAACTCCGCACAGAAAGGCCCTCGCCAGCCACGGGGCTCGAACCCGGACCTTCTTGCTGTGAGGCGACAGTGCTAACCACTACACCACTGTGCCGCCGCATATTATTGGGGGCCAAGCAGCGGAGCTGCGAAGGCAGCCATAGTGATTCTATTGTTTCTTCTTCTTCTTATTATTATTATTATTATTATTGGGGGCCAAGCAGCGAAGCTGCGAAGGCACCCATAGTGATTCTATTGTTTCTTATTATTATTATTGGGGGCCAAGCAGCGAAGCTGCGAAGGCACCCATAGTGATTCTATTGTTTCTTATTATTATTATTGGGGGCCAAGCAGCGAAGCTGCGAAGGCACCCATAGTGATTCTATTGTTTCTTATTATTATTATTATTATTATTATTGGGGGCCAAGCAGCAAAGCTGCGAAGGCACCCATAGTGATTCTATTGTTTCTTATTATTGGGGGCCAAGCAGCGAAGCTGCGAAGGCACCCATAGTGATTCTATTGTTTCTTCTTCTTCTTCTTCTTATTATTATTATTGGGGGCCAAGCAGCGAAGCTGCGAAGGCACCCATAGTGATTCTATTGTTTCTTATTATTGGGGGCCAAGCAGCAAAGCTGCGAAGGCACCCATAGTGATTCTATTGTTTCTTATTATTATTATTATTATTGGGGGCCAAGCAGCGAAGCTGCGAAGGCACCCATAGTGATTCTATTGTTTCTTATTATTGGGGGCCAAGCAGCAAAGCTGCGAAGGCACCCATAGTGATTCTATTGTTTCTTATTATTATTATTATTATTATTATTATTTATTATTATTGGGGGCCAAGCAGCGAAGCTGCGAAGGCACCCATAGTGATTCTATTGTTTCTTATTATTATTATTATTATTATTATTGGGGGCCAAGCAGCAAAGCTGCGAAGGCACCCATAGTGATTCTATTGTTTCTTATTATTATTATTATTATTATTATTATTATTATTATTATTATTATTATTCAGTCCACTTCCGCCTCTGCAAGTCTATGGCAGCCCATAGAACCGTCTGGTAAAAAGTTGTGAAATTTGGCACACTGATTCTAGACACTCTCAACATTCCTCTCACCAAATTTCAGGCCTCTACCTCAAACCCGTTAGCGCCACCAACAGGTCAAAGTCCCAGGTACATTTCTGCTTGTAACTTTTGAACCGTTGGTCTGATTTTCAAACACTTGGTATCCCTGGAATCCTTGGGCCAAGACGAATCCAACGCACCCCATGACGTCATTTCCCGCCCATATATTTTTCCCGCCATTTTGAATTTTGTGAAAATCAATTAAAATGTTTCAACTCCCTCAATTTTTTACCAATTTCTCCCAAACTTGGAAGATAGCATAATTGGACCAACCTGCACAAAAGTTATACCCGGTGATTTGAATTTCACAAGCGTTTCGCCGTGGCAGCCAATCAAACTTGGCTGCAAAGATGCGAAACAGGAAGTGTGCTCATTTCTCGGCCACCCTTTGGCGTATCTTAACGAAACTTGGTGCCTTTATGCAGCACCCCTCCCGAAAGGGCCCCAAAAAATTTGGAACAAATTGGCTGCTAGGGGGCGCTATAACTAGGAAAAATGTCTTTTGGCTCATATCTCATGACTCGTTTTGGCTAGAAACAAAATTCCACTATGGCAGGAATCCTTGGCTCAAGA
>NC_083592.1:21447960-21452960 GCF_027579695.1 Neoarius graeffei | reverse complement strand
GGGTCAAGACGAATCCATCGCACCCTATGACGTCATATTCTGCCTTGAGAATTTTCCGCCATTTTGAATTTTGTTAAAATCAATGAAATTCTATGGCAACGCATAGAACCATCTGACTAGAGGTTTTTAAACTTGGCAAACTGATTCTAGGCTGCCTCAAGGATCTTGTCACCAAATTTCAACTCACCACCTCAAACTCTCTAGCGCCACCAACAGGTCAAAGTTGCAGGTACATTTCTGCTTGTTACTTTTGAACCATACGTCTGATCATCAAAATCTTAGTATCGCTGGAATGCTTGTGTCACAGCGACTCCAACGCGCCCTGTCTCGTCATATTCCACCCAGTAGATTTTCCGCCATTTTGAATTATGTGAAAATCAATTAAAATGCTTCTCCTCCCTCAATTTTTGAACAATTTCTCCCAAGCTTGGTAGATGGCAACTGGGGACTAATCTGCACAAGAATCTTACCCGGTAATTAGAATTTCCTAAGCGTTTGGCTGTGGCAGCCAATCAAATTTGGCTTGCAGATGCAAAACAGGAAGTGTGCTCATTTCTCGGCCACCCTTTGGCCTATCTTAACGAAACTTGGTGGCTTTATGCAGCACCCCTCCCCAAAGGGCAACAAAAAATTTGGAACAAATTGGCTGCTAGGGGGCGCTATAACTAGGAAAAATGTCTTTTGGCTCATATCTCATGATGCGTTTTGGGTAGAAACAAAATTCCACTATCTCTGGAATCCATGGGTCAAGACGAATGCATCGCACCCTATGCCGTCATATTCTGACTTGAGGATTTTCCGCCATTTTGAATTTTGTTAAAATCAAAGAAATTCGATGGCAACCCATAGAACCGTATGACTAGAGGTTTTCAAATTTGGCAGACTGATTCTAGGCACCCTCAAGGGTCTTGTGACCAAATTTCAACTCACCACCTCAAACTCTCTAGCGCCACCAACAGGTCAAATTCGCAGGTACATTTCTGGTTGTTACTTTTGAACCATACGTCTCATCGTCAAAAGCTTAGTATCTCTGGAATGCTTGGGTCAAAATGAATCCAACGCGCCCTGTTTCGTCATATTGCACCTGGTAGATTTTCCGCCATTTTGAATTATGTGAAAATCAATTAAAATGCTACTCCTCCCTCAGTTTTTGACCATTTTCTCCCAAATTTGGTCCATAGCAACGGTGGAGGAAACTGCACAGGAATCTTACACGGATTTTCGAATTTCATAAGGGTTTGGCTGTGGCAGCCAATCAAATTTGGCTGCACAGACGCGAAAGAGGATGTGTGCTCACATCTCGGCCGCCCTTTGGCAGATCTTAACGAAACTTGGTGGCATTATGACAGACACCACCAGAAAGGTCCCCAAAAAACGAGGACCAACTTGGCCGCTAGGGGGCGCTATAACTAGCAAAAATGAATTTTGGCTCATATCTCATGATGCGTTTGGGCTAAAAACAAAATTCCACGATCTCTGGAATCCTTGGTTCAAGCCGAATCCATCGCACCCTATCACGTCATATTCAGCCTTGAGGATTTTCCGCCATTTTGAATTTTGTTAAAATCAATGAAATTCTATGGCAACCCATAGAACCGTCAGACGAGAGGTTGAGAAATTTGGCACACTGTTTCTAGGCTCGCTCAAGGTTCTTGTCAGCAAATTTCAACTCACCGCCTCAAACTCTCTAGCGCCACCAACAGGACAAAGTTGGAAGTACATTTCTGCTTGTTACTTTTGAACCGTACGGCTGATTGTCAAAATCTTAGTATTGCTGGAATCCATCGGTCAAACCGAATCCAACCTATCCTATCTCGTCATATTGCACCTGGTAGATTTTCCGCCATTTTGAAATTTGTTAAAATCATGTAAATTGCTACTCCTCCCTCAATTTTTGACCAAATTTGCCCAGACTTGGTTGATAGCATCATTGCACCAAGCCGCACAAAATTTATCCTCAGTCTTTTGAAATTTTTAAACTGTTTGGCCGCAGCAGCCAATGAAACTCAGCTGCGAAGATGTCAAACAGGATGTGAGCTCATATCTCGGCAGCCCTTTGACATTTCTTAACCAACCTTGGTGGGATTATGCCCCACCCCTCCGCAAGCTCTCCTACCAAATTTGGTGCACATTGGCCATTAGGGGGCGCTATAACTATACAAAATATATTTTGGCTCATATGTCATTGAGCTCATATGTCAGCAGTCTTCTAGCACACACACACACACACACACACACATACACACCAAGTACACTTGAAGTAATTTCAGCCATCACAGTCAATCGAATTTGATGATGAAGCCGCCGAACAACAAATGACCTTGTATCTCAGTCAAACGATGGTATATCGACATGAAACTTCTTGTGTGTGCTCGTGACCATCTGTCTGGCCCAAATGCATTCTGCGAGCCTGACGACTAGGCTCATAGCTTGCTTGGCCCCCTCATTGCTGCTTGCAGCTATATTTATTATTATTATTATTATTCAGTCCACTTCCGCCTCTGCAAGTCTATGGCAGCCCATAGAACCGTCTGGTAAAAAGTTGTGAAATTTGGCACACTGATTCTAGACACTCTCAACATTCCTCTCACCAAATTTCAGGCCTCTACCTCAAACCCGTTAGCGCCACCAACAGGTCAAAGTCCCAGGTACATTTCTGCTTGTAACTTTTGAACCGTTGGTCTGATTTTCAAAAACTTGGTATCCCTGGAATCCTTGGGCCAAGACGAATCCAACGCACCCCATGACGTCATTGCCCGCCCATATATTTTTCCCGCCATTTTGAATTTTGTGAAAATCAATTAAAATGTTTCAACTCCCTCAATTTTTTACCAATTTCTCCCAAACTTGGAAGATAGCATAATTGGACCAACCTGCACAAAAGTTATACCCGGTGATTTGAATTTCACAAGCGTTTGGCCGTGGCAGCCAATCAAACTTGGCTGCAAAGATGCGAAACAGGAAGTGTGCTCATTTCTCGGCCACCCTTTGGCGTATCTTAACGAAACTTGGTGCCTTTATGCAGCACCCCTCCCGAAAGGGCCCCAAAAAATTTGGAACAAATTGGCTGCTAGGGGGCGCTATAACTAGGAAAAATGTCTTTTGGCTCATATCTCATGACTCGTTTTGGCTAGAAACAAAATTCCACTATGGCAGGAATCCTTGGGTCAAGACGAATCCATCGCACCCTATGACGTCATATTCTGCCTTGAGGATTTTCCGCCATTTTGAATTTTGTTAAAATCAGTGAAATTCTATGGCAACGCATAGAACCGTCTGACTAGAGGTTTTTAAACTTGGCACACTGATTCTAGGCTCCCTCAAGGATCTTGTCACCAAATTTCAACTCAGCACCTCAAACTCTCTAGCGCCACCAACAGGTCAAAGTTGCAAGTACACTTCTGCTTGTTACTTTTGAACCATACGACTGATCATCAAAATCTTAGTATCGCTGGAATACTTGGGTCACCACGAATCCAGAGGCCCTGTCTCGTCATATTCCACCCAGGAGATTTTCCGCCATTTTGAATTATGTGAAAATCAATTAAAATGCTTCTCCTCCCACAATTTTTGAAGAATTTCTCCCAAACTTGGTACATGGCAACTGGGGACTAAGCTGCACAAGAAACATACCCGGTTTTTAGAATTTCTTAAGCGTTTGGCCGTGGCAGCCAATCAAATTTGGCTGGCAGATGCAAGACAGGAAGTGTGCTCATTTCTCGGCGAACCTTTGGCGTATCTTAACGAAACTTGGTGGCTTTATGCAACTCCCCTCCCCAAAGGGCAGCAAAAAATTTGGAACAAATTGGCTGCTAGGGGGCGCTATAACTAGGAAAAATGTCTTTTGGCTCATATCTCATGATGCGTTTTGCCTAGAAACAAAATTCCACTATGTCAGGAATCCTTGGCTCAAGCCGAATCCACCGCACCCTATGATGTCATATTCTGCCTTGAGGATTTTCCACCATTTTGAATTTTGTTAAAATCAATGAAATTCTATGGCAATGCATAGAACCGTCTGACTAGAGGTTTTTAAACTTGGCACACTGATTCTAGGCTGCCTCAAGGATCTTGTCACCAAATTTCAACTCAGCACCTCAAACTCTCTAGCGCCACCAACAGGTCAAAATTGCAGGTACATTTCTGCTTGTTACTTTTGAACCATACGTCTGATCATCAAATTCTTAGTGTGGCTGGAATGTTTGGGTCAAAAGGAATCCAATGGGCCCTGTCTCCTCATATTCCACCCAGTAGATTTTCCGCCATTTTGAATTATGTGAAAATCAATTAAAATGCTTCTCCTCCCTCAATTTTTGGAAAATTTCTCCCAAACGTGGTACATGGCAACTGGGGCCTAAGCTGCACAAGAAATATGCCCGGTTTTTAGAATTTCTTAAGCGTTTGGCCGTGGCAGCCAATCAAATTTGGCTGGCATATGCAAAACAGGAAGTTTGCTCATTTCTCGGCCACCCTTTGGCGTAGCTTAACGAAACTGGGTGGCTTTATGCAGCACCCCTCCCCAAAGGGCAGCAAAAAATTTGGACCAAATTGGCTGCTAGGGGGCGCTATAACAAGGAAAAATGTCTTTAGGCTCATATCTCATGATGCGTTTTGGCTAGAAACAAA
The DNA here is from genome assembly GCF_027579695.1 of Neoarius graeffei. Classification (NCBI taxonomy): domain Eukaryota; kingdom Metazoa; phylum Chordata; class Actinopteri; order Siluriformes; family Ariidae; genus Neoarius; species Neoarius graeffei. The sequence continues at coordinate 21,448,334 of NC_083592.1, read as the reverse complement.
ATTCCACTATGTCAGGAATCCTTGGCTCAAGACGAACTCATCGCACCCTATGACGTCATATTCTGCCTTGAGGATTTTCCACCATTTTGAATTTTGTTAAAATCAATGAAATTCTATGGCAATGCATAGAACCGTCTGACTAGAGGTTTTTAAACTTGGCACACTGATTCTAGGCTGCCTCAAGTATCTTGTCACCAAATTTCAACTCAGCACCACAAACTCTCTAGCGCCACCAACAGGTCAAAATTGCAGGTACATTTCTGCTTGTTACTTTTGAACCATACGTCTGATCATCAAATTCTTAGTGTGGCTGGAATGCTTCGGTCAAAAGGAATCCAACGCACCCTGTTTCACCATGTTCCACCCAGTAGATT
>NC_083592.1:21437960-21440460 GCF_027579695.1 Neoarius graeffei | reverse complement strand
GCTTCTCCTACCTCAATTTTTGACCAATTTCTCCCAAACTTGGTACATCGCAACTTTGCACTAGGCTGCACAAGGGCATTACATGGCGCAAATGCCTTCTACTGGCCTGACATCTCGTCTCATATTCTGCTTGGCCCCCACATTGCTGCTTGCAGCTATATTTATTATTATTATTGGGGGCCAAGCAGCGAAGCTGCGAAGGCACCCATAGTGATTCTATTGTTTCTTCTTCTTCTTCTTATTATTATTATTATTATTATTATTATTCAGTCCACTTCCGCCTCTGCAAGTCTATGGCAGCCCATAGAACCGTCTGGTAAAAAGTTGTGAAATTTGGCACACTGATTCTAGACACTCTCAACATTCCTCTCACCAAATTTCAGGCCTCCACCTCAAACCCGTTAGCGCCACCAACAGGTCAAAGTCCCAGGTACATTTCTGCTTGTACCTTTTGAACCGTTGGTCTGATTTTCAAAAACTTGGTATCCCTGGAATCCTTGGGCCAAGACGAATCCAACGCACCCCATGACGTCATTTCCCGCCCATATATTTTTCCCGCCATTTTGAATTTTGTGAAAATCAATTAAAATGTTTCAACTCCCTCAATTTTTTACCAATTTCTCCCAAACTTGGAAGATAGCATAATTGGACCAACCTGCACAAAAGTTATACCCGGTGATTTGAATTTCACAAGCGTTTGGCCGTGGCAGCCAATCAAACTTGGCTGCAAAGATGCGAAACAGGAAGTGTGCTCATTTCTCGGCCACCCTTTGGCGTATCTTAACGAAACTTGGTGCCTTTATGCAGCACCCCTCCCGAAAGGGCCCCAAAAAATTTGGAACAAATTGGCTGCTAGGGGGCGCTATAACTAGGAAAAATGTCTTTTGGCTCATATCTCATGACTCGTTTTGGCTAGAAACAAAATTCCACTATGGCAGGAATCCTTGGCTCAAGACGAATCCATCGCACCCTATGACGTCATATTCTGCCTTGAGGATTTTCCGCCATTTTGAATTTTGTTAAAATCAGTGAAATTCTATGGCAACGCATAGAACCGTCTGACTAGAGGTTTTTAAACTTGGCAAACTGATTCTAGGCTCCCTCAAGGATCTTGTCACCAAATTTCAACTCAGCACCTCAAACTCTCTAGCGCCACCAACAGGTCAAAGTTGCAAGTACACTTCTGCTTGTTACTTTTGAACCATACGTCTGATCATCAAAATCTTAGTATCGCTGGAATAGTTGGGTCACCACGAATCCAGGGGCCCTGTCTCGTCATATTCCACCCAGGAGATTTTCCGCCATTTTGAATTATGTGAAAATCAATTAAAATGCTTCTCCTCCCACAATTTTTGAAGAATTTCTCCCAAACTTGGTACATGGCAACTGGGGACTAAGCTGCACAAGAAACATACCCGGTTTTTAGAATTTCTTAAGCGTTTGGCCGTGGCAGCCAATCAAATTTGGCTGGCAGATGCAAGACAGGATGTGTGCTCATTTCTCGGCGAACCTTTGGCGTATCTTAACGAAACTTGGTGGCTTTATGCAACACCCCTCCCCAAAGGGGAGCAAAAAATTTGGAACAAATTGGCTGCTAGGGGGCGCTATAACTAGGAAAAATGTCTTTTGGCTCATATCTCATGATGCGTTTTGCCTAGAAACAAAATTCCACTATTTCAGGAATCCTTGGCTCAAGCCGAATCCACCGCACCCTATGACGTCATATTCTGCCTTGAGGATTTTCCACCATTTTGAATTTTGTTAAAATCAATGAAATTCTATGGCAATGCATAGAACCGTCTGACTAGAGGTTTTTAAACTTGGCACACTGATTCTAGGCTGCCTCAAGGATCTTGTCACCAAATTTCAACTCAGCACCTCAAACTCTCTAGCGCCACCAACAGGTCAAAATTGCAGGTACATTTCTGCTTGTTACTTTTGAACCATACGTCTGATCATCAAATTCTTAGTGTGGCTGGAATGCTTGGGTCAAAAGGAATCCAATGGGCCCTGTCTCCTCATATTCCACCCAGTAGATTTTCCGCCATTTTGAATTATGTGAAAATCAATTAAAATGCTTCTCCTCCCTCAATTTTTGGAAAATTTCTCCCAAACGTGGTACATGGCAACTGGGGCCTAAGCTGCACAAGAAATATGCCCGGTTTTTAGAATTTCTTAAGCGTTTGGCCGTGGCAGCCAATCAAATTTGGCTGGCATATGCAAAACAGGAAGTTTGCTCATTTCTCGGCCACCCTTTGGCGTATCTTAACGAAACTGGGTGGCTTTATGCACCACCCCTCCCCAAAGGGCAGCAAAAAATTTGGACCAAATTGGCTGCTAGGGGGCGCTATAACTAGGAAAAATGTCTTTAGGCTCATATCTCATGATGCGTTTTGGCTAGAAACAAAATTCCACTATGTCAGGAATCCTTGGCTCAAGACGAACTCATCGCACCCTATGACGTCATATTCTGCCTTGAGGATTTTCCACCATTTTGAAT